>NC_090648.1:19687480-19972480 GCF_040937935.1 Hyperolius riggenbachi
CGTTCACATACGTGGGAGCACCCAGATCCGTTAGTCAGATCCGTTAGTGTGCCAGGACCAGCTGGAGCTGTAATCCTACACTAAGCTAGATTCTGCTGATAGCTTAAAGTACTAGTTTGATTGTGATTATCTGTTATGATTATCTGTTATGACCTTTGCCTGCCTCGACTATCCTCCTGAACTCTGACCTTGTACCTCGTTATATCTGATACTCCGTTGCTGAACCCAGCCTGTACTTTGACTCCGCCTCTGCCTCCTGATTTGTACCCCGATATATCTGACACTCCGTTGCTGAACCCTGTCTGTACTTTGACTCCGCCTCTGCCTCTTGATTTTGTACCCCGATATTTCTGATACCTGTTGCCGAACCCTGCCTGTACCTAGACTCCGCCTCTGCCTACTGAATCTGTACTTTATCTGTCCGTGTGTTTACGACCTGGCTGGTCCGACCTCGAGAACTGACCTCACGATTGGAGGCGGTTCCTCGTCCTGTTAGTGACACTTGCGCCTGAGTGTCACTTTCGGACTTTCCTTCCCACTGTCAGTCTGACTCCTCCCGTCTTGGAGAGCTCAGACCTGTGGAAGGAATCTGTGCAGTTCTCCTTGCTGCACTAAGGCTTGTCCTCTATATTACTGTTGCACCAATCACAACACTCTACTCAGGTGACCAGAGGTTAGTTAGTATATTGGATTATCGGTGATACTGCAGATCACATATAATCTGGTATACGTCTGTATTTCCCGTGATACTGCAGATCACCGGTAATCAGACCTCTCTGTGCTTCACCGAGCGTTACAGAACGCCAGACCAAAAAACAGATGGAATCACGCGCTGATCCTCTGACCGTGCTTGCCACTTCGGTGGATAACATTCATCAAGCACTGGGCCAGCACAAAGCCTTAATCGATGCCTTATCAGGCTCTGTGAAAACCCTTCAGACGTCAGTTGATTCAGTACGTTCCCCTCCTAGTGATGACATACGCATGCCTGTGCCTGATAAGTTTTCCGGCCACAAGTCTGACTTCCGGAATTTCAGGAGTAGAGTGTTGTCGTATTTTGAATTGAGACCCCGATCCTCGGGGACTGAGACCCAACGGGTCATCTTTATTAAAACCTTGTTGACTGGGGACTCCCAGTCCTGGGCATATAACCTGCCTCCTACCGATACCGCTCTGACCTCGGTAGAAGAGTTCTTTAAGGCCATGGCCATAATCTATGACGACCCTGACCTTGCTGCGACCTCAGAGCGGAAGCTCAAACTTTTGCGGCAAGGCAGAGGTTCGGTCGAGGATTATGCGGCGGAGTTCCGTAGGTGGTCAGTCACCTCTAGATTTGATAACTTCGCCCTATTGGATTATTTTCTGTCTGGGTTGACGGAGGAGGTCTCTGATTTAATGTTGACGGTACCAGAGCCCAAGACAGTTGATGAGGCCATATCATCGGCCATTCGTGTAGATCGCAGGCTACGCCATCAGAGGCAGGCTAGGGGAAGTCACCGTGTCAGGGTGACTTCGTACGCGGCACCGGTTGCTGCATGCTCTGTAACAGCACCTCCGCCTGTCTCACCCTTTCCGGCCTTGCCTCCACCAGAGCCGATGCAAATTGGTCGATCAAAACTGACCCAGGTGGAGCGAAGGCGGAGGATGATGGAACAACTGTGCCTATACTGTGCAGAGGCAGGGCATAGGGTGCGAAACTGCCCCAACAGGGCGGGAAACGGGTCTGCCTAGGAGTAGTGGGGGGTGACACCCTAGGCACACAAACCTCACCCCTTAAAGAGAAAAAATTACTTCTCCCTTGTACGGTCACATGGGATGATAAATCTGTTGCCACTGAAGCCTTCATTGATTCCGGCTCAGCGGCTAACTTTATGAACTTTGAGTTTGCTCAGGAGTTGGGTCTACCACTCACTCCCGTGAGACCCCCCATTCAGGTCACGGCAGTCGACGATTCCCCTTTGCAGCGGAATTGTCCCCTGTCACAGACTCCGTTTGTGAGACTCACCATAGGGGTTTTGCACGGGGAGCAGTTACAGTTTTATGTTTTACACATGTCCACCTCCACTATTATCCTAGGCATGCCTTGGTTGCAGGTTCATTCCCCACAAATAGACTGGGCCACAGGACAGTTGACAGCATGGTCACCTCACTGTTTCCAGCAGTGTTTGGGGAGACTGACGTTGGGTCTAACTAAGGTACAGGTGGAGGGTGTACCAGAACAATACGCAGATTATGCCGATGTGTTTTGTCCCAAGGCCGCGGATAAGTTGCCCCCGCATCGTCCATTCGACTGTCCCATTGACCTTCGTTCCAGTTGTGTGCCTCCTCGAGGCCATTTATATAACTTGTCTGGCCCCGAGAAACTTGCCATGCAGGAATACATTCGCGAGAACTTGGCAAAGGGCTTCATTAGGCCGTCCCGGTCGCCCGCTGGGGCAGGCTTCTTTTTTGTTAAAAAGAAAGATGGGGGGTTACGGCCTTGCATCGATTATCGAGGCCTCAATAAAATCACTGTGAAGAATCGCTACCCGTTACCACTTATAGACGATTTGTTCACTCAGGTCACTGAGGCTAGCATATTTTCAAAACTGGATTTACGGGGGGGCATACAACCTGGTGCGTATAAGGAAGGGCGATGAATGGAAGACGGCTTTCAATACCCCTGATGGGCACTACGAGTATAGGGTGATGCCCTTCGGGTTGTGTAATGCCCCGGCCGTCTTCCAGGAACTCATCAATGAGGTTTTTCGGGAGGTATTGGGAAAGTTCGTTTTAGTCTATCTAGACGACATTCTCATTTTTTCTAACAACCTCTCGGAACACAGAACCCATGTCAGGATGGTGTTAGACAAACTGAGGCAGAATCTCTTATACGCCAAACTCGAAAAATGTATTTTTGAGGTCACGTCGGTTGCCTTTCTGGGGTATATAATCTCCACCTCAGGTTTGTCTATGGACCCTGCCAAGGTCTCCGCGGTCCTGGAGTGGCCGCAGCCGGTGGGGTTAAAATCATTGCAACGGTTCTTGGGGTTTGCAAACTATTATAGAAGGTTTATAAAGGGGTACTCCACAGTAGTCGCCCCTCTCACTAGCCTTACTAAAAAAGGGGCAGACACCACTCATTGGCCTCCCGAGGCAGTACAGGCTTTTTCTAAGTTAAAGGGGTTGTTCTGTTCAGCACCCATACTCAGACACGTTGACACCTCTGTTCCGTTTATTGTTGAGGTAGACGCCTCAGAGATCGGGGTGGGGGCTGTGCTGTCCCAGCGTTCTGGTCTCCAGGGTAGACTACACCCGTGTGCCTATTTTTCCCGAAGGTTCTCTCCGGCAGAGAGAAACTATGACATAGGCAACAGGGAACTCCTAGCCATCAAGTTGGCCTTCGAAGAGTGGCGTCATTGGCTAGAGGGAGCTGAGCACACTATCACAGTTTATACCGACCACAAAAACCTAGAATACATCGAGGGGGCTAAAAGGTTAAGCCCAAGGCAGGCTCGATGGTCACTATTCTTCTCGAGATTTACATTTTTGATCACGTATACACCAGGGAGTAAGAATACCAAGGCAGACGCACTTTCTAGGTGTTTTGAGCCAGAGACAGCACAGCCCCCTGTTCCGGAGACCATTGTCCCACGAAGTGTGGTGTTAGCCGCCACCGAGACTTGGGAGGACTGGAAAGAGACTTTGAGTCCTTTTCAGCAGGATATCCCAGAGGGGAAACCAGACGGGGTATTATTTGTTCCGTTACCATTCCGTCTCCAGATTTTGGAGATGGTTCACTCCCATAAGAACGCGGGACATCCGGGAGCATCTAGGACGCAGGATCTCGTGGCCAGATGTGCATGGTGGCCCTCGCTAGCCGCTGACTGTAAAGAGTTTGTCAGGGAATGTGCAGTGTGCGCAAAAAGCAAGCCCTCCCGGCTGGCATCTGTAGGTACTTTGCAGCCTTTACCCACCCCGAGCGAACCATGGACCCATTTGTCCATGGATTTCGTGGGAGAGCTTCCCAGATCTGAAGGCATGTCAGTTATTTGGGTGGTGGTCGACCGTTTTAGCAAGATGGCCCACTTCGTGCCTCTGAAAGGACTCCCCTCGGCCCAGGAACTGGCCGATTTATTTATCATCCATGTCTTCAGGCTGCATGGCATTCCAGAGGACATAGTATCTGATCGGGGAGTTCAGTTTATTTCGAAATTTTGGAGGGCATTTTGTCACCAAATGGGCATGAAATTGTCATTTTCCTCGGGGTACCACCCACAGACAAATGGCCAGACGGAGAGGGTCAACCAGTCGTTAGAACAATTTTTGAGATGCTACGTTGCTGAGGCACAGAGTGATTGGGTTAAATATTTACCTTATGCAGAATTTGCCCACAATAACCTAAAGAGTTCGTCCTCAGGTTTCTGCCCATTTCAGATTGTGACTGGTAAACTGCCTAAATTCTCCCCACTGCCAGTTGCGGCCACTCCGTTCCCAGCCTTGGAGACGTGGCTAAGATCATTTAAGGACATGTGGTGGATCATCAAGAATAATCTTGTAAAAGCATTCCAGAGTCAGAAAAGTCAGGCTGACAAGAGACGCTCGTTAGAGTGGAAATTCCAACCAGGAGATTTGGTTTGGGTGTCAACCCGTCACCTGACCCTGAAACAACCCTCTGACAAACTTCGTCCCAGGTTCGTGGGTCCATTCCCGGTTACTAGGAAGATCAACAATGTCACATATGCCATTGATCTTCCCACCAGCATGCGTGGAGTGAGGTCTTTCCACGTGTCGCTTCTCAAACCCGCAGTCCAGGTGGGTCCCACTCCTCCTCCTCCTGTCTTAGTCGATGCCCAGCCCGAGTATGAGGTGGAAAAGATCATAGATTCACGTACGGTGCAGAACTCGGTGCAGTATCTCGTACATTGGAAGGGGTACGGCATTGAGGAGAGGCAATGGGTGCCTGGGAACCGCATGCATGCGGACGAGTTGGTGAGAGAGTTTCATGCTGCACATCCAGAGAAACCTGGAAGGAGCTGTCCGGAGTCCGCTCCTCGGGGGGGGGGGGGGGGGGGTACTGTGAGAAAGCGCGGAGGAGCCGCCGCCATGAGCCAGCGGCGGGCGGCTCTTTCCGCACTCAGCAATTACTCGCACGGAGAGGCAGCCGCCTCCTCGCATCATGAGGCGGCTGCCTCCGTGCATCAGCCTGCAGAACGCGTTGGATGCGGCGGGTAGCCGGCAGGTCCCCGCTGCGGAGACACCGCAGGGCGGGGCTGCCGTGGCTGGGACTCGTAGTCCCCCAGGGTTCAGAGTGACGCGCGCGCGCGCACTCAGACAGGACTTAGTACACTCAAGAGGGAGTCAGCTGACCAGGCAGGTCAGCTGACTCTAGCTCCACTCCCCATTGGTCCAGCAATCAGGGAGGTGCTGGGGGACACCTTTTTAGTATATATACTGCTGGCTGTTCATTCATTCCTCGTCTGGCGTTGCGTTCACATACGTGGGAGCACCCAGATCCGTTAGTCAGATCCGTTAGTGTGCCGGGACCAGCTGGAGCTGTAATCCTACACTAAGCTAGATTCTGTTGATAGCTTAAAGTACTAGTTTGATTGTGATTATCTGTTATGACCTTTGCCTGCCTCGACTATCCTCCTGAACTCTGACCTTGTACCTCGTTATATCTGATACTCCGTTGCTGAACCCAGCCTGTACTTTGACTCCGCCTCTGCCTCCTGATTTGTACCCTGATATATCTGACACTCCGTTGCTGAACCCTGTCTGTACTTTGACTCCGCCTCTGCCTCTTGATTTTGTACCCCGATATTTCTGATACCTGTTGCCGAACCCTGCCTGTACCTAGACTCCGCCTCTGCCTACTGAATCTGTACTTTATCTGTCCGTGTGTTTACGACCTGGCTGGTCCGACCTCGAGAACCGACCTCACGATTGGAGGCGGTTCCTCGTCCTGTTTGTGACACTTGCGCCTGAGTGTCACTTTCGGACTTTCCTTCCCACTGTAAGTCTGACTCCTCCCGTCTTGGAGAGCTCAGACCTGTGGAAGGAATCTGTGCAGTTCTCCTTGCTGCACTGAGGCTTGTCCTCTATATTACTGTTGCACCAATCACAACACTCTACTCAGGTGACCAGAGGTTAGTTAGTATATTGGATTATCGGTGATACTGCAGATCACATATAATCTGGTATACGTCTGTATTTCCCGTGATACTGCAGATCACCGGTAATCAGACCTCTCTGTGCTTCACCGAGCGTTACAACATGGTACCATTTTTTCATTTTTTTTCGATTAGATACATTTGTTCGATTATCCCTATAGATCGAAAAAAAATCGCATAGTTATTTTCGAGGTACCATACACGAATGTTCGATTAGGCTGAAAATCCAGGAAAAAGATCAAATATGCAGAAAAATTAAATTGAGAAATAAAATCGAGACAAAAAATAAAGTATTTGATCCAATGGTTTATTCAATCGGAAGTGACGTTTTTTTTCAACTCGAGCTGTATATTACCTCAGGTAGTTAACAAAAACAGCAGTTGTTGATCAAAGCGTCTATTGAGTGGTTCAATGTATTCATTGTCATTTTTTTTTTAAAAATTGTTGTGAGGGAATTTTTTACCACAGAGCAACTACAAATGGCTCTATTAACTAACGGGAAGAAGGCCAAAATTGCATTTGCATTGTATCTATGGACTCTCCTTGATGAGGACAAACCGAAAAGGAAATGGTGCTAAAAATTGGCTATTAGATAAAGAGAAATATTCCAATGTGACACTGTTAAGAGAATGAAGGGAGAATAGTCCAAAGGATTTCCATAATTATCTACGAATGGATAATGCAACTTTGATTAGAACAAAGAAATAAACTGTAAGAGATTGCAGAGAAGCAGCAGCGTGCGTCGGAGGTGGCTGAGCCGGTTAGTGCACACAGACTGAGGAATGCGCGCGCGCTGAGAGGCAGAACCTTTATTCTAAACAAGGAGGGATCCGCTGACCAAGTTGGTCAGCTGATTCCAGAACTAGTGGCCATTGGTTGATCAGCGGTGGGTGGCGCCGGAGAGCGCCGCTCTATATATACCTATTGCTGGTCAGTCTCAAGTTGTCTGCCGTTGCGAACACTTACGTGAAAGCACTCAGACCATAGTCAGATCCCACAGTGTGTTTGAACCAGGAGGACCTGGGAATTCACACTGAGCCAGATTACTTCTGTATTATCATTGTGTTATACTTCAGACTAGTTCCAGGGTGTTGAGACCACGGACCTCACACCCAAGACTAGGGATTCTGTGTTATCATTGCGTTATACTTCAGACTAGTTCCAGGGTGTTGAGACCACTTACCTCACACCCAAGTCTAGGGATTCTGTGTTACCATTGTGTTATACTTCAGACTAGTTCCAGGGTGTCGAGACCTCGGACCTCACACCCAAGACTAGGGATACTGTGTACCATCATATTATACTTCAGACTAGTTCCAGGGTGTTGAGACCACGGACCTCACACCCAAGACTAGGCATTGTTTGATATCTGTTATGACCTATTGCATTTCTGACTATCACAGGTCACAGCGTTCTGGTCTCCAGGGTAGACTACACCCGTGTGCCTATTTTTCCCGAAGGTTCTCTCCGGCAGAGAGAAACTATGACATAGGCAACAGGGAACTCCTAGCCATCAAGTTGGCCTTCGAAGAGTGGCGTCATTGGCTAGAGGGAGCTGAGCACACTATCACAGTTTATACCGACCACAAAAACCTAGAATACATCGAGGGGGCTAAAAGGTTAAGCCCAAGGCAGGCTCGATGGTCACTATTCTTCTCGAGATTTACATTTTTGATCACGTATACACCAGGGAGTAAGAATACCAAGGCAGACGCACTTTCTAGGTGTTTTGAGCCAGAGACAGCACAGCCCCCTGTTCCGGAGACCATTGTCCCACGAAGTGTGGTGTTAGCCGCCACCGAGACTTGGGAGGACTGGAAAGAGACTTTGAGTCCTTTTCAGCAGGATATCCCAGAGGGGAAACCAGACGGGGTATTATTTGTTCCGTTACCATTCCGTCTCCAGATTTTGGAGATGGTTCACTCCCATAAGAACGCGGGACATCCGGGAGCATCTAGGACGCAGGATCTCGTGGCCAGATGTGCATGGTGGCCCTCGCTAGCCGCTGACTGTAAAGAGTTTGTCAGGGAATGTGCAGTGTGCGCAAAAAGCAAGCCCTCCCGGCTGGCATCTGTAGGTACTTTGCAGCCTTTACCCACCCCGAGCGAACCATGGACCCATTTGTCCATGGATTTCGTGGGAGAGCTTCCCAGATCTGAAGGCATGTCAGTTATTTGGGTGGTGGTCGACCGTTTTAGCAAGATGGCCCACTTCGTGCCTCTGAAAGGACTCCCCTCGGCCCAGGAACTGGCCGATTTATTTATCATCCATGTCTTCAGGCTGCATGGCATTCCAGAGGACATAGTATCTGATCGGGGAGTTCAGTTTAGGCTGCCGTGGCTGGGACTCGTAGTCCCCCAGGGTTCAGAGTGACGCGCGCGCGCGCACTCAGACAGGACTTAGTACACTCAAGAGGGAGTCAGCTGACCAGGCAGGTCAGCTGACTCTAGCTCCACTCCCCATTGGTCCAGCAATCAGGGAGGTGCTGGGGGACACCTTTTTAGTATATATACTGCTGGCTGTTCATTCATTCCTCGTCTGGCGTTGCGTTCACATACGTGGGAGCACCCAGATCCGTTAGTCAGATCCGTTAGTGTGCCGGGACCAGCTGGAGCTGTAATCCTACACTAAGCTAGATTCTGTTGATAGCTTAAAGTACTAGTTTGATTGTGATTATCTGTTATGACCTTTGCCTGCCTCGACTATCCTCCTGAACTCTGACCTTGTACCTCGTTATATCTGATACTCCGTTGCTGAACCCAGCCTGTACTTTGACTCCGCCTCTGCCTCCTGATTTGTACCCTGATATATCTGACACTCCGTTGCTGAACCCTGTCTGTACTTTGACTCCGCCTCTGCCTCTTGATTTTGTACCCCGATATTTGGTCAGTTGGTCAGCTGATTCCAGAACTAGTGGCCATTGGTTGATCAGCGGTGGGTGGCGCCGGAGAGCGCCGCTCTATATATACCTATTGCTGGTCAGTCTCAAGTTGTCTGCCGTTGCGAACACTTACGTGAAAGCACTCAGACCATAGTCAGATCCCACAGTGTGTTTGAACCAGGAGGACCTGGGAATTCACACTGAGCCAGATTACTTCTGTATTATCATTGTGTTATACTTCAGACTAGTTCCAGGGTGTTGAGACCACGGACCTCACACCCAAGACTAGGGATTCTGTGTTATCATTGCGTTATACTTCAGACTAGTTCCAGGGTGTTGAGACCACTTACCTCACACCCAAGTCTAGGGATTCTGTGTTACCATTGTGTTATACTTCAGACTAGTTCCAGGGTGTCGAGACCTCGGACCTCACACCCAAGACTAGGGATACTGTGTACCATCATATTATACTTCAGACTAGTTCCAGGGTGTTGAGACCACGGACCTCACACCCAAGACTAGGCATTGTTTGATATCTGTTATGACCTATTGCATTTCTGACTATCTCTCTGCTTTCTGATTCGGTACCTACGCATATCTTATATCCTGTTGCCAATCCTGCCTGCCCCTGGTTACCGAATCAGCCTTCTGTCTCTGTACCTTATCTGCTCGTGTGTTGCCGACCTGGCCTGCCCGACCTTGAGAGCTATCCCTCTCCATTGAGAGATTAGTTTTCAGACCTGCTTGTGACGCCCACCTTCTAGGTGTCACTTAGCCTCAGGGCCTTTCTGCTATTCAGCCTGGGGCTCCACCCCTTTGGACGTCTCAGGCTGCTGAAAGGTCTTTGCACTTATCAGAGGGAGGTAACTCCCATACGGCTAAGGACCACCTGCTCCTCGGGTGGTCCCACTCAAAGTCATTACTGTTGCACTAAACACTCACATTACATAGGTGTCCAGAGGTTAGCTATATCTGTATAATTGGTGATTCTGCAGATCATTAACCCTCCTGGCGGTATAAAAAATTCCGCCAGGAGGCAGCGCAGGAGTTTTTTTTTTTTTTAAAATCATGTAGCCGCTGCTCAGCGGCCTCCCCCCGCCCGCTTCGATCACCGTCGGCGATCTCCGATCAGGAAATCCCGTTCAAAGAACGGGATTTCCTGGAGGGCTTCCCCCGTCACCATGGCGATGGGGCGGGATGACGTCATTGGGAGTCCCGATCCACCCCTCGGCGCTGCCTGGCACTGATTGGCCAGGCAGCTCACGGGGTCTGGGGGGGGGGGACCACGTGCCGCGACGGATAGCGGCGCTCGAGCGCGGGGCAGCGCCGATCGGTGTGCTGGCGCAGCTAGCAAAGTGCTAGCTGTGTCCAGCAAAAAAAAAAAAATTAAGTAAATCGGCTCAGCAGGGCCTGAGAAAACCTCCTGCGCGGCTTACCCCGAACTACGTTCGGGGTTACCGCCAGGAAGGTTAATAATCAGGTATATATCTGTATTCTTATACAGCAGAAGGAAATGGCAGCGCTTCCAAACAGACGCTGCACCTGAATTGACTACCTGCACAAGTATGCAGAGCTCGACTAACGGGCAGGTTACACACCTTGCATTCAAAACAGGTACAGTAAAGGGGGCGTTAGCTGCAGCATAAGTTGTGCACAAATTATCCCTAATAGACTCTCCTACGGTGGTGACGTGCCCCAACAGGAGAGAAACTAAGCACTAATCTAGCAGTGAAACATATCAAAAAGTGAAGCATGTTCAAACAATGAAAATTGGCCAAAAAAGAAAAAAAGGGTTAAAACCTCAAACTAATGTAACAGTTAAGCATATTCAACAGTGAAACATATCCAACAGTGAACCCTAGCTAGTCTAAAATTAAAATCATAATCCTTACCTGGTGCAGCTAGCCATAAATGGTATACACATTTGTTCAAAAGACAGCAAGCAATGGGCAGCGCTCACAGGCTGCAAGTGAAGTGAAAGCTCCAGAGATATGCCCAGCCCCTTGGGGCTAAATACATACCTTGAATACAAATCAGATGCAAGGCTTGGTGTACAGAGGCGCCAGAGTAGAATAAAAATGTTTAAAAACCCTCTAAAAGAGGGGGATGTTCAGGTGGACTTACCTCCCTCAAAAATATAGAACTCAATTGAGTCACAATATATGAATACAAAAAAAACGTTTTATTTAACTCCACTTAGTGCTAAACTAAATAAAACGTTTTTTTGTATTGATATATTGTGACTCAATTGAGTTCTATATTTTTGAGGGAGGTAAGTCCACCTGAACATCCCCCTCTTTTAGACGGTTTTTAAACATTTTTATTCTACTCTGGCGCCTCTGTACACCAAGCCTTGCTGAATTCCACCCTCGGTGGAGGGGTGCTACCCCGTTTCCTATCTACAGAGAGCGACATCTTAATAACCTGAGTGGGGTCAGGTTCTAATACTCCCCACCTGCATTTGAAGTGGTTGCCTATGGGTAACCCAAGTTTGTGAGTATATCTTACTATTTTGCTTTAAACCACAACCAACTTAACAATACTACACCATATTGTGCTCTCGATTTCTCTTTGTTCTTCCAAGCACAAATCAGATGCAAATTATGTGCTAACACTAATCTAAATTCTAAAATTTGAATGCAAGCTGACACCCCTGGAGGCTGTACCTGTTTTGAATGCAAGGTGTGTAACCTGCCCGTTAGTCGAGCTCTGCATACTTGTGCAGGTAGTCAATTCAGGCGCAGCGTCTGTTTGGAAGCGCTGCCATTTCCTTCTGCTGTACAAAACTTAAGTATACTTCTGGCTAGCTGCCTCCAGGGGTGTCAGCTTGCATTCAAATTTTAGAATTTAGATTAGTGTTAGCACATAATTTGCATCTGATTTGTATTCAAGGTGTGTATTTAGCCCCAAGGGGCTGGGCATATCTCTGGAGCTTTCACTTCACTTGCAGCCTGTGAGCGCTGCCCATTGCTTGCTGTCTTTTGAACAAATATATATCTGTATTCTTGGTGATACTGCAGATCACCAATAATCAGATTCTCTCTGTGTGCTGACACCGATAGTTACATAAACATTCAATGTTCAGTCATGTTATTTTTAACAATACAAATAAAGATAAAAAACCTTGAAATAGTTCTAACAATTTAAATCTAAAAGATCTTTTCATTCAATTTAACATACATGATACAATTAAATCACACAATCATCAACATTTTTCCAGCATGTCCGATCGGATTTTTCTCTAAAAATCGTTTGAATTTCTTGATCAGAAAAAAAAAATATTGTTTGGACTTTCATTCGCTTTGATCGTTTAGATCGAATAAACGGGAAAAGAGAATGTTTTTAAAGTACCATGTATGGACACCAATAGATTTCTTCAATTAGTTTTAACAAGTTGTATCCTGTTATGTTTTTCTGTGTTTTTTCCTAAACTGTAATATCGTTGACAAGATGCGGTTAGTAAATAAAGATGGTAAATCATTCTGGCTTGTGTCATCATTTCAGGTTGCAACAAATGTCTTGAATAGTGTGTGTATGAGTCTTTCTGTCTTTACCTACTGTAATAATATATATATATCTATCTATATATATATATAATAGAGTAAGTGCCTCAACCTTCAAGCAAGAAGAAGAAGTAGCGCCCTGCCCCCAGGGCCGGTCCAAGCAAGAAGGAGGGGCTGGTCCAAACAAGAAGAAGAAGTAGTGTCATATTAAACCAAGGGCAAAGAGGGATAATTTGCATATTCAGTAGCAGTGCATTGTGGGTAACCACAAATTTTCACTTATAGCTGAATTATTGCAGATTTGCTTCTGTTTAAGAAGGAAAATTACACCAAGCTTTGTTTTTTTTTAGTAGGAGGGCTTTTTGGTCTCTTTTATCCTCCTATACATTCTTAGTAGTTTACGTCACCCTGAGCTGCTTGGTTACTCTGTTGTACTGGTCCAAGCCCTATCTCATACAGCCTTATCAATCACTGCTATGTACTGATGAGGACCAAACATCTAAAATAGGCTGGCACATGTGGGTTTGATATGACTGTGTAAAACTTTAAGCTATTGGCTTGTTTGACTTACCAACAGTGGAAAGGAATAATTTGCATATTTAGTAGTGGTGCATTGTGGGTAATCACAAATGTTCACTTATAGCTGAATTATTGCAGATTTTCTTCTATTTTAAGAAGGCAAATTACACCAAGCTTTGAATTTTTTAGTAGAAGGTGTTTTTGGTCCCTTTTTATCCACCTATACATTCCAAGTGGTTTGGTCACCCTGAGCTGCTTGGTTACTCTGTTGTACTGGTCCAAGCCCTATCTCATACAGCCATATCAATCCTTGCCATGTACAGATGAGGACCAAAAGTCTGAAACAGGCTGTCACATGTGGGTTTAAAATAGCTGTGTAAAATTTAAAACTATAGGCTTGCTATACACCATTGGTTCTGGATGCTTGCTTGGCTTACTAAGGGCGAAAAGGAATTATTTGCATATTTAGTAGCAGTGCATTGTGGGTAACCACAAATGTTCACTTATAGCTGAATTATTGCATATTTCTTTCTGTTTTAGGAAGGCAAATTACACCAAGCTTTGGTTTTTTTAGTAGGAGGTCTTTTTGGTCCCTTTTATCCCCCTATACATTCCGAGTGGTTTGGGTCACCCTGAGCTGCTTGGTTACTCTGTTGTACTGGGTATCAATCCCTGCCATGTACTGATGAGGATCAAAAATCTGAAACAGGCTGTCTACATGTGGGTTTGATATGACTGTGTAAAATTTAAAGCTAAATGCTTGCTTGGCTTACCAAGGGGGAAATGGTTTAATTTGCATATTTAGTAGCAGTGCATTGTGGGTAACCACAAATATTCATTTATAGCTGAATTATTGCAGATTTTCTTCTATTTTAAGAAGGCAAATTACACCAAGCTTTGATTTTTTTAGTAGAAGGTGTTTTTGGTCCCTTTTTATCCACCTATACATTCCAAGTGGTTTGGTCACCCTGAGCTGCTTGGTTACTCTGTTGTACTGGTCCAAGCCCTATCTCATACAGCCATATCAATCCTTGCCATGTACAGATGAGGACCAAAAGTCTGAAACAGGCTGTCACATGTGGGTTTAAAATAGCTGTGTAAAATTTAAAACTATAGGCTTGCTATACACCATTGGTTCTGGATGCTTGCTTGGCTTACTAAGGGCGAAAAGGAATTATTTGCATATTTAGTAGCAGTGAATTGTGGGTAACCACAAATGTTCACTTATAGCTGAATTATTGCATATTTCTTTCTGTTTTAGGAAGGCAAATTACACCAAGCTTTGGTTTTTGTAGTAGGAGGTCTTTTTGGTCCCTTTTATCCCCCTATACATTCCGAGTGGTTTGGGTCACCCTGAGCTGCTTGGTTACTCTGTTGTACTGGGTATCAATCCCTGTCATGTACTGATGAGGATCAAAAGTCTGAAACAGGCTGTCTACATGTGGGTTTGATATGACTGTGTAAAATTTAAAGCTAAATGCTTGCTTGGCTTACCAAGGGGGAAATGGGGTAATTTGCATATTTAGTAGCAGTGCATTGTGGGTAACCACAAATATTCATTTATAGCTGAATTATTGCAGAATTTCTTCTGTTTTAAAAAGGCAAATTACACCAATACAGTGTGCGGCATTGCAGGAAGTGACAACAGTGGAACGCACGATGAAACACGGAAGAGGTGAGTCATCCCCGCCCGCTGCCTCTTACTAATAGTGGCGGCTGCTACTGTGCTTAAGCGGGAGGGGGAGCGTACATGGGGGACCCAGGTGAGGGAGGTTCCTGCTGAGCTTAAGCTGGAGGGGAAATGCACATGGGGGACCCAGTTGAGGGGGGGTCCAACCACCCTCCCCGCCGCTGTGCCCAATACCCCCTTCCTGCCCTCTACCCTCTTATGCGGCGTATGCTACGCCGCGGGTCGGCTAGTATATATATATTTATATATAATTTATTTTTATTTTTTTAAGTGGGAAAAACCCATGCAGGCTTCTATTCCCTCTTTCCATTCAGAGACTGTGAGCATAGGACTGTACCTGAACAGTACCAGCTCAGCTCAGCTCTACAATGTCCCACTGTGAATAAGAGAGTGTTCATAGAGTGTTCTCACCTTCCTCCCCATCACTATCA
Source organism: Hyperolius riggenbachi (assembly GCF_040937935.1). Taxonomy (NCBI): domain Eukaryota; kingdom Metazoa; phylum Chordata; class Amphibia; order Anura; family Hyperoliidae; genus Hyperolius; species Hyperolius riggenbachi. Next base: position 19,702,657 of record NC_090648.1, read on the forward strand.
AACTGACAGTTTCTTCTCTAACCACTTTACATCAAGAGATGTTTTTTCCCTTATTGACAGAACTCACTACTTAATGGCAAAAAACAAACAAAAATAACCCCCCAAAAAAACAAGATACACCTGTTTAAGCACGTGTTTTTTTACCCGTTGAAATCCCTGACAATCTAAGCGTCAAATGTAACTTTGTTGTCACTATTGTTACAGCAATACTTTTTTATTACCTAGGCCATCAAAGTGATGCATATGATATTGTTTTTTTTCCTGGACAATTTAGTGTTTTTTGGGGGGTAATCTTTTTTTTCAACTACTTTATTATTTTATTATCTTATTATTTTTAATTTTATTAAAGGAAAATTTACGTAAATACAAAAATTACACATTTTTTTCATGTTCCACCCTTCCCAATTTTTTCATGACAAGTGCCACAGTTTTAAAACAACAAAAAGTGCATAACTTGGCTCATACTGGTTAAAACAATTTCATACATGCCATATGTCATCACTAGTTGGGCATGTAGTGTACCATTATAATCAGCCTGTGCTCCTGTAGCAATTGCATGCGATTACTAGGGTGTATGGTTTGGGGACCCTGAGTGCTGTATTGATGCATTGCTTGGCAACAACATAAAATAGCAATGCATCTATACAGCGTTGGGTCCCCGAGCTGTCGCCCTTGTGATTGCATTCAATCTCTATGGGTGACAGCCATATAGGTATTCATGAATCTTAAAGAGAAACTGTAACCAAGAATTGAACTTCATTCCAATTAGTAGCTGATATCCCCTTTTACATGAGAAATCTATTCCTTTTCCCAAACGGATCATCGGGGGGCTCTGTATGACTGATATTGTAGTAAAACCCCTCCCACAAGAAGGTCTGAGGACCATGGTCCTGGCAGTTTCCTGTCTGTGAACCTTGTTGCATTGTGGGAAATAGCTATTTACAGCTGTTTGCAACTGCCACAAAAGCAAGCAACAGCTACATCACCTGCCAGCAGTAAAAATGTCACCATGTGATAAATGCTCGGGTGGGGGAAGCCTCATGATCCTAATGAGGCTTCCCACGCCGTCCTGCGTCCCTCGGGGGTCTCGCTGTAGCCCTCCGTACAGCCGTGACGCAATATTTACCTTCCTGGCTCCTGCGCAGGCGCTCTGATGGCTGTCGGCGCCGAAGTAGGCGGAAATACCCGATCGCCGTCGGGTCTGCTCTACTGCGCAGGCGCAAGTTTACGGCGCCTGCGCAGTAGAGCGGACCCGACGGAGATCGGGTATTTCCATCTATTTCCATGCCGAAAGTCGCCACAGCGCCCCCGCTGGAGCCAGCAAAGGTAAATATTGAAGCTACAGTCGGCTCTGTCGCCGGCTGTTTGGAGGGCTGCGGCGAGACCCCCGTGGGACAGAGGACGGCGTGGGAAGCCTCATTAGGATCCGGAGGCTTCCCCCACCCGAGGTGAGTACCCCCCAGGGGAGGTTTTTGTTGTTACAGAGTCTCTTTAAGGCTGAGTATTTGTGACAATATGTGTGGGTTAATTAGTCTAGTAGGGGTTAACTCTTCACACAAAAAAACTTTGTTTTTGAATGTGACACTGTCACTTTAACTCAAAAAGGAAATACCTGTGCATCTTTTTTTTTTATTTTTATTTTTTTGCTGTAACTTTATTGGAATGATTGCTTCTATGGCAGTAACCATTCACTATGGAATGGGTGCAAGAGCGTGTATGTGTATGAGCGGTGAGGCACACATGTGCAGTGGCAGTTCTTAGTGCAGGACGAGAGTCTCATGTCTAGGAATCTTTTGAGCAACTCATTTCAGATGTGAGACTCATGTCATTGAATAAGGATGTAAAGGAGACCTGAAGGGAGAAGGATATAGGGGCTGCCATATTTATTTCTGTTTAAACAATGAAAGTTGCCTGCTGATTCTCTTCTTCTAATACTTTCCACCACAGTCCATGAGCAAGCATACAGATCAGGTGCTCTGACTGAAGTCTGACTGGATTTGCTACATGCTTGTTTCAGGTGTGTGATTAGGAAGGACACTGAGGCCAAAAAGATCAGCAGGACTGCCAGGCAACTGGTATTGTTTAAATGGAAATACATTTGTCAGCCTCCATATGCTTCTCACTTTAGATTTTCTTTGAGTGTCGTGACGCTGCAACTTTTTCTACATTGCTGCATTGAGGGCGCGTTTCCACTTGAGCGGAAACCGCCGCGAATCTGAAGAGTTTCCCCGCAGGCGAATAGTGCGGGGAAACTCTGCCATAGGGTGCAATGGTAACGCCGGCCAAATCGCTACCGCTAGCGATTCGGACGGCTTTTCCATCTGAATCGGCGCGGGAGGCTGCGGATCCCATTGCCATGCATGGCACAGCTGATGGGATTGGTCTGCTTTCCCCGCAGACCTGTAAGAGCCGTCTCGCGTCTCGCAGACGTGCGCCGCTCAAGTGGAATCGTGCCCTTAATTCATTTTTGCTCTTTTGATTGCAAGATGGACTTTATATCTGGTTATGGACTGTGATCATAGTAGCCTTAACAGTCTAATGGAACATCACATTTATTTTTTTTGCTCCTGCGACATCTTTTTAACCCCTTGCTGACCTCTCCACGCTGATTGGCATGAACACGGCGGCAGCCCCAGGACCAATGCTAGGGATGGGGATTGCAGGAGATCATGCACGCCAATGTATGTGCATCCCTGCTGGAATGATGGAGCTCCACTCTGCCATCAGTCTCCCAGTGGCGATCGCCGCTCACCATCTAATAAGACTGTACAGTGCTGCGATCTAAGGCAGTGCTGTACTGGGGACAGCCGTGTCACTCGGTTGTCCCCTCCAGAGGCACAAAGGCGATCTGATGTCATAGGCTAATGCCTGTGACAGCCTATCGCTGTCATTGGCTAACAGGGGGAGGGAGGGTGGGGATTTTTAAAAAATAAATTAAAAAGTATAAGAATTAATTGCAGAAAAACCCAAAATAAATAAACAAGCTGGCAGGGATCAGACCCCACCAACAGAAAGCTCTGTTGGTGGGAAGAAAGGGGGGAAAGGATCACATATGTGCTCAGTTGTATGGCCCTGCAGTGAGGCCTTAAAGCTGCCATGGCCTATTTAGTAAGAAATGGTCTGGTCACTAGGGAGGTTTAACACCACAGGCCTTAAGTGGTTAGTGAGGCTGGTTTCAAACTGCGGATTGGTGACAACGGTTCTCGGGGGCTGCACCACACCACCTACATCAGGCCTTCGATTTACTGCATTAGTACATGATAATCCCCAAGCAGAAAGTGACACTAACTTCCTGTGGTCAAAGTGATGTCGTGTGCAGAATTGAGATGTAGCGAACGGTTCGCCTGCGAACGGTTCCAGGCGAACTTTGGGGGTTCGCGTTCGCCTGCACCATGCAAACTTTTGCGGAAGTTCGATTTGCCCCATAATGCACTATGAGGGTCAACTTTGACCATCTGCATCACAGTCAGCAGGCACATTGTAGCCATTCAGGCTACACTAAGCCCTGGAGCCCCACCCCCCTTATATAAGGCAGGCTCGCTGGCTATGACACTCACTCGTGTGCCTAGACAGACTAGGGACAGCTGCTGCAGATTTTTTTCTCCTAGGGAAAGATTAGTTAGGCTCTTGGCTTGTTCCTGGCTGATTGTTATTGCTAAAATAGCACCCCTCAACAGCTCTTTTGAGAGCTAATGTTCTCCTGATGTGGTTTTTTTGTGTGTGTCTTGCCCACTGTCACTGACACTGACATTATACAGCCCTATCTGTTGCAGCTGGACCTTGGTAATTGTTATTATTGTGCCAGCCAGGCCCTGCCTAACTATCTATACTGGGACACCTACCTATGCCTAGCTAACTACTGGGGCACCTACTTACCTATACGGGGACACCTACCTACCTACCTATACTAGGGGACCTACCTATGCCTACCTACCTATACTGGGTCTCCTACCTATGCCTAGCTAACTACTGAGGCACCTACCTATGCCTACCTACCTATACTGGGACTCCTACCTATGCCTACCTACATATAAGAAGATAATAAGGTCGTTGCTTCTTTGTGGACAGACCAAATTTGATCAGCTGGACAGTCACTGTTCTATCATTAAGCTACCACAGCCCGGCAACCATATGGGCTGGAAAACTGGCACGGCCTGCACTCTGGCCATGTTGCGCACCAGTCCAGCACGGCCGTCACTACACAAACAGCTGTTTGCGGTGCGTTACACATTGAGTTTGGTGTGTCAGTGTGAAGCAGAACTCTAATTACACTCCCTGATTGATGTATACACATGCAAGATGTTTAAAAGCACTTTAGGCCTGCAATTTAGCATTCAATGTGATTTCTGCCCTTAAAATGCTGCTTTGCGTCAAATCCAGATTTTTCCCCGGGACTTTGGGCATGTATCCCACTCCGCCATGCCCCCCTCCACTTCAGGTGTTAGACCCCTTGAAACATCTTTTCCATCACTTTTGTGGCCAGCATAATTTTTTCTATTTTTCAAAGTTCGCATCCCCATTGAAGTCTATTGCGGTTTGCATACTTTTACGCGAACCGAACCTTCCGCGAAGGTTCGCGAACTGAAAATCGGAGGTTCGCGACATCTCTAGTGCAGAAGCATATTGCTAAAATACATTTTTTGCACATGCACACTGCATAAAACCAGCAGTGGACATTTAATACGCACGTGTTGCTATAGACTTACATGGCTTCTGGTCCAACGCATGTTGCCGTAGGTGGCCGAAGAACCGCGTGGTAACGTAGATTTGCACTTGTGTCAGGGATGTGGTGAAAACGTCACTTCCATCGCTTCACATTGTGTCGGTATAAACAGCCCCATATACTTTTATTGCACTTCGGTGGGGTGCAGTAAAAATACTGCAACCCCCCAGTGTAAAAGGCCCCTAATAATTGAATAACTTTTCACATTTTTCAGTGCTAGTCAACTTGTGTATTATCACCAGTGTTGCTTGCGAATTTTTGCCAGATGCTATGTTCGATTTTTAGAAAATATTATTATTATTATTATTAGCATATTTGCATTTTCACATTTTTCTTGAAAACACTAAAAATGTATATTTTACCACAATAATTCATGAAAAACATAAAAAATGCAGAAAATTATATTTTTTACCACAAAAACATTATTGCAAAAAATGTATATATTTACTGCGAAAATTCACGGAAAGCACAAAAAACTTAAATATTACAAAACGTATTTTCTATGGCAGTTTCACTCAAAAAGAAAATGTAACATTATTTTAGTGAACATGAATGCAAAAAGAATATTAGTATTTTTAGCTAATCACTTTAGCTAATGATCACATGAAACAGCTGAGTGATGTTTTTTGTTTTGGGGAGAAGTCATATTAAAACTTACTTTAGGTAAAATGTTTTAAATATTTTTATTTTTTCTTAAATCTTCACTTTCTGTATTTCTACCACTTCAGCACCACAGGGTTTTTTGCTTAAAAACCAGAGCAATTTTCACATTTCAGCGCTCCTCCCATTCATTCACCAATAACTTTATTGCTACTCATCAGATGTAAATGATCTATATCTTGTTTTTTTTTGCCACAAATTATGCTTTGTGAGGGTGATATTTGCTTTTAGTAATTATGTTATTATCTGTGCATTTTAAAGGGAAAAATGAGAAAAAAAAAGAAAAAATACACTATTTCTCCATTTCCATCCACTATAGTTTTCAAATAAACAATGTTACCATAGGTAAAACACACACATTGTATTTGCTAATTTGTCCTGGTTATCTCAACATTTAAATAATGTTCCTAGTACAATGTATGGCGATAATATATTAGTTTCTGGTTTGTGTTTTTTGATTTCTCATTGTACTCTATCAGTAATTAAAAGCCCTTATCTTCATGATTAACAGTAATACACTCTCATGGCATACATATTTTAAAAGCTAAGTCCCTAGGGTAACTATGTATTCTCTTTTCAATGCTGTCACATTTGTTGTTTTTACAAGTATTTATTTGGGGGTATAGAGTACATGAAAATAACAGTTTTATTGCTTTTCATTCAGTTTTCCGGTAAAAAAAATCACATGACTTATCCCTTAGTTGTCAAACACCACAAAATCTATTCTCTTACTTGTCACGGTTAAAATGATACCCTATATACATAATCAGATAGCTTATTGGGCATACAGCACACTGTTTACCACAAGTACGCCTATCTACTCCCCTGAGCTTCAGATGAAGTTTTGTGGGGAGTAGATAAGCGTAGCAAGGGTTTCAAAGTGGTTAAACTCAAAGGGAAACAAAAGAGTAGTTGGACACTACACACTATTCTAGCCCAGCCCCCCTACTCCTAATATGGCAAGTGGAACTAGGGACTACAATTATTCTTATTAAGATCAACTAAGCATATCCTGAACCTCCTTAAAGCAAACCTGAATTTAAAAAACAAAACAAACCAAAAAAATAAATACATAATGATATAGCGAATTGTATGTGTAGTACAGATAATGAATAGAACATTAGAAGCAAAGAAAATAGTCTCTTATTTTTATTTTCAGTTATATAGCTTCTCTTCCTGTACTGGAAAACCATATGAGACTCTTTTATTTGCTACTTATGTTCTATTTTTTAGCTGTACTACACATACAATGCATTATCTCATAAGTTTATTTTCGCTTCACATTTGCTTTAAAGAGAGTCTGAAGCCATAATAAAAATGGCTTTTTTGCTTATATATAGCAGGGGCATGTTTGCCCCTGCTAAAACGCCGCCATCCCGCGGCTGAACGAGGGTCCTTTCCCCTCCAAATCCCCCCCCTGCAAAATCACGACCAACTTGGTCGTAGATTTTGCTACCCCTGTGCGCTTCCGTGTGAGGCAAGGCTATGAGCTACAGCCCTGCCTCACACGCGTCTATCAGAGGCGGATCTCCGCCTCTCCCCCGCCCCTCTCAGTGAAGAAAGACTGAGAGGGGCGGGGGAGAGGCGGAGATCCGCCGCTGATAGACGCGTGTGAGGCAGGGCTGCAGCTCATAGCCCCGCCTCACACGGAAGCGCTCCCCGGGCAGCACAGGGGGGATTTGGAGGGGACAGGACCCTTGTTTAGCCGTGGGATAGTGGCGTTTTAGCAGGGGCACACATGCCCCTGCTATATATAAGCAAAAAAAGCCATTTTAAGTATGGCTTCAGACTCTCTTTAAATGATTTTATTATGCAGTTATTTATCCAGCTTTAGTCATGTTGATTTTGTATGTATTTTAATTAATCCTCCGCAGACAATGGCACTAAGTTTTGTATATGTTGACAGCTCCCAGGAGACACTTCATGTTCTGCCTACAGCTATATAATGCAGAAAACTAACATTGAGTTGATCAGTTTATCCTATACTGAGACTTATTCAGACACACCGACTCATGGAGTGGAAATGTTCTTTTTCCAGCTCAGTCCACCAATTTCTTCAGAAGAATGCTTATGGACATGTTTATTCTTCAGAATTTCCCCGAATACAACAAAATTAAGGCTAGTGCTGCAGTACGTCTTTCAAACTGTTGCTTTACCTCGGGCTATACAAAATGCTAAGCATTTCATTTTAACTATTAATTAATTTAATCAATTTTCATTCTGTTTATGTTACTATAATTTGTGATCTAATTTGTGATTTTTTTTCCCTTTCTGATGTTAGTGTCCCCCCAAAAAAGCTATAAGGAGTTGTGTTGATAATTGATTGTAGAGACACTCATTTCTGATCCTATTTATCCTTTATGATACTTACTTAGCTTTCTCATTTGAAGTGCTAATAAAGGTATTATTATTATTATTATTATTATTATTATTATTATTATTTATGCAAAGAAACATATTTTAAAAGCCTTTGCTACATTTGGCAAGGTAGATGAGGCTCATATACTGAAATGAGCCTTAGTGCTTCTCAGGCCCGGATTTACCTCACAGCCAATAGGCACAGATATCCTGGCAAGAACATAATCAAAGTTGCCAATATGTACACAAAAAAGGCAAAGTTTCCTTCATTTTATCAATTAAATGCAAATTTTATTGAATAAATCAAGCTGACAACAATTTTAGGAAAAACATAAAAACAGAATAAAACCAAGCTCCCTAAGCTGAATATAATCAAGCAACCTGCTGCCGATACTATGTACAGAATGTCAATATCAATAAACTACGGTTGGTAAGCAAAGGTCACTCAAATGTGAGCAATTGTGTAATATGAAATCGTATAATCAGTGTTACAAAAGGGTGTGCAAAGCTGCAAGATACATTACTGAAAAAATGTATTATATTCTGCTTAGGAAGCTTGGTTTTATTCTGTTTTTATGTATTTATTTATTTTATATTGTTGTCAGATTAACTTATTCAATAAAATTTGCATTGAATTGATAAGATGAAGGAAACTTTGCCTTTCTTGTGTACATATTGGCAAATTTGATTATGTTTTAGCTCTTGCTTTCAGCCTTTATGTCCTAATTACTTAGTATTACTGTTTTGCTCTAATTGGTTGAGTCACAGATGTCCTGGCACTCTACACTTTGTCCTCTATGAACCTACAAACACCAGCTGAACTGCAACGCAAGTGTGCTGGCTTGCCCAGCTGTCAATTCTCCCTTACCTGCCTTGCCCATTGAGGTGCCCCCAGTATTAGGTACAATTGTGTTCAAAATTATTCAACCCCCACTGAAATTGAGTGTTTTGTCCAGTTTGACATTGATTTTGATCATTTCAGTCATCCGCCAAGCGGATCAGGCAAAACCAGTCTTATAAGCCTGATGACAGACTGTACACACGGGGAAACTGTCGTCAGAACGGCTGCCCCGCCGGCGGGTTTGACGACTGGTAGTTTGTTACAGTCAGACCTGTGTACGTAGCTTATTATTATTATTATTATTTATTAGATTTAAGGCCCATACACACGTCGGATTTTAGCGAACGACCCGTCGTTTGAACGTTCCGTCGTTCGGACGTTTTCGCGTCAAATCCGACGTGTGTACAGACTATCGTTCGGGTGATAAGACTGGTTACCAGCGATCCGCCCGGCGGATCGTTGGTAACCAGTCTTATCACCCGAACGATAGTCTGTACACACGTCGGATTTGACGCGAAAACGTCCGAACGACGGAACGTTCAAACGACGGGTCGTTCGCTAAAATCCGACGTGTGTATGGGCCTTTATATAGCGCCAACATATTACGCAGTGCTGTACAATAAATAGGATTACAGACAATGATAACAGGGTTGACAGAACAATACAGATAACAGACAATAGATACAACAATACAGGTAATAGCAAAAAGATACACAACACAATGCAGACAGTAGTACAATGCCAGATCATAAACTGGAATGGTAGTGGTAAAAAATTACCAGTTCCAAATTCTGGGTAAAGTGCACACAGTCATGTATGATACACAAGGGGAGAGGGCCCTGCCAAAGGCTTACGATCTAGACACAAAAGGAGGGGGTGACACAAAAGGAGGGGGTGCATCAAGAAGTTATTGGCAGAAAGGATTAGGGTAGTGTTGAGTTGATGTAGGCCTCCTTGAAAAAGTGAGTTTTGAGTGCTTTTTTGAAGGTGTTGAAGGTGGGAGCGAGCCTGATGGGCAGTGGGAGAGAGTTCCACAGGATAGGGGCAGCTCTAGTAAAGTCCTGCAGTCTGGCATGGGAGTGCGAGATGCGTGGGGTGGTTAAGAGGAGGTCGTTGGAGGAGCGAAGTAGATGGCCAGGTGTATATCTGCTGACCAGGTCAGAGATGTAGGTTGGGCAGGACTTGTGTATGCATGTGTATGCCAAACATAGGATCTTGAAGCTGATTCTGAAGTGAATTGGAAGCCAATGAAGGGATTTGCGTAGGGGAGTCGTGAAGACAGAGCGGTGGGAGGAGTAGATGAGTCTGGCTGCTGCGTTCATGATGGATTTTAGAGGGGTGATGCGGTTTTGAGGAAGGCCTGACAAGAGGGAGTTGCAGTAGTCCAGGCGGGAGATGATGAGGGCGTGGACAAGGAGTTTGGTAGTGTCTGGGGTCAGGAAAGGCCGGATCTTGGAGATGTTGCGTAAGTTGGAATAGCAGGCTCTAGCTACGGTTTGGATGTGGGAGGTGAAGGAGAGGGCCGAGTCCAGGATGACACCCAGGCAGCAGGCTTGTGTGGTTGGATGAATGATTGTGCCATTGACAGTGACATAGAGGTCAGTGGGGGGTGAAGCAGCACGGGGCGGGAAGATTAGGAGTTCAGTCTTATCCAGGTTTAATTTTAGGAACCTGGCAGAGGCTTAAGGCCTCTTTCACAATGTACTGATCAATTGTCCTGCAGCAGTGCATTCTAAAAAAGCTTTCAGTTAAAATACATAAGTGTGAATTGAGATATAAAGAAACATGGACATTACCTTCATTATCTGCACATCAGTTGTCCATTCAGTTAAACTTATGAGTGGCATCAATTGATTCAGTGTGAAAGGACTCTAAACTTGCTGCATTTCAAAAAAAAAAAAAAAAAAAAGGAGCCCAACATAGTCAAAGGCATAAGCTTACATCATCTTTATAAGAGCTTGTTGCACCTTGTTATTGTTGCTGTAGTTATATTTGTGCAATATTTTTAGATCTTGTTGCACCTTGTTATTGTTGCTGTAGTTATATTTGTGCAATATTTTTAGATCTTGTTGCACCTTGTTATTGTTGCTGTAGTTATATTTGTGCAATATTTTTAGTTACGCCACAGAATGCTGAACAACCAGACAGACGTCATGGAATTTATACTTCTTGGTTTCTCGGACCTTCACGGTTTCCGTATTCCAATCTTCATGCTCTTCACTTTGATTTATACAGCAACACTAGCTGGAAATGTGATTATCATTGCTATGGTAGTAATAAATCACTCTCTACATACTCCAATGTACTTTTTCCTTAGCCACCTTTCTGTTTGTGATATTTTGATCAGTACCAATGTGGTGCCCAACATTCTTCGGATCCTCCTGAACACCATCACTTCCATGTCAGTCCAAAAATGCTTCACCCAGCTCTATTTTTTTGGATCTTCTGCCATCATAGAATGTTGTCTTCTCTCTGTGATGTCCTACGATCGTTATTTGGCCATTTGTGACCCGTTACACTATTCCTCTATAATGGGTTTCCGGCTTTACTATTACCTTGCTGTTTGGTGTTGGGCTATGGGTTTTGTGTTAGCTGTTATCACTGTTTCTCTTTTATGTAAGGTTCACTTTTGTGGGCCAAACATCATTGATCATTTCTTTTGTGATCTTCCCCCTCTATTGGGGCTTTCCTGTTCTGGCTCATCGGCTTTGGACATAGCAGTGTCTTTGGTGGCCATCATAATTGGCCTCCTCCAGTTTTTATTTGTTATTGTCACTTACATCTGCATATTCAACTCCATCTTTCAAATTTCCACCACTTCTGGGAGACTGAAAGCCTTTTCCACTTGTAGTGCTCATCTATCTGTCGTATCTACGTATTATGGAACACTTATTTCACTTAATATAGCCCCATCCAAGGGGTATTCTTTAAATATAAAGAAATTTCTATCAGTTCTTAATACTGTGATGACCCCATTATTTAACCCGCTCATATACAGCCTGAGGAATAAGGACATACAAGAAGCCCTCAGAAAAATAATATTCTTAAGGAAATATTTTAAAAAGAGTTGATTGTTCATTTTTTAGCGTACTTCAAACTACTTTAAAGTTACTCTCCAGTAACCTCCTCATCCCTTCTTTAAAGCAGGTTTGTCAGCCATAAAATCAAATTCCATTTACCCATGGATCTATGTTTATTATGCAGTCTACAACCTAGCCCTGCATTACAAGCATTCCAATTTAATGTAACTGTTTCTGCTGTAATAAATCTTATCTCAGTCAGTCTGGCTCTATTTGGTACATTGCCAATGAAAGGGAAGTTTGTTATCTCCCCTCCCACAATTCTGCTCCCCCTCACTGATTGGCTAAGGGCAGTTCAGTGTTACACAAGGCTGGGGAAGGAGCTGCTGAAAAACAATAATTTCTGTGCTGACATGTGTTTATAAAGTAAACAAGATATGGCAGTGCAGTTTCCAGGAAAAAAAAAAGATTAAGGGAGGAAATGACATCGATATTGGCTTCAGTCAGGAGTACTAAAGATGGAAAATTCCTGAAATAGTTTCCTCTTTATTTACTATATAAAATTCACTGAGTGTAAAACATGACAGTACAATACATATGTTATGTAAGTAGAAATTGCTATGTAAGTAGTATTTATCTACTTATATATGTTTTTTCCCTGCAATAATATGCCTATCTTTGCTACTTTAAAGGAATACTGTAGGGGGGTCGGAGGAAAATGAGTTGAACTTACCCGTGGCTTCTAATGGTCCCCCGCAGACATCCTGTGCCCCGCCTCTGGCTCACTTCTGGAATTTCCGACTTTAAAGTCAGAAAACCCCTGCGCCTGCGTTGCCGTGTCCTCGTTCCCACTGATGTCACCAGGAGTGTATAGCACAAGCCCAGTATGGTCTGTGCCTGCGCAGTACGCTCCTGCTGACATCAGGGGAAGCGAGGACACGGCAACGCAGGCGCTTGGGTTTTCTGACTTTAAAGTCAGAAATTACAGAAGTGAACCGGAGGCGGGGCCGGAGCATCGGTGAGCGGCTGCGTGGGCACAGGATGCCTGCGGGGGACCATTAGAAGCCCCGGGTAAGTTCAACTCATTTTCCCCGACCCCCCTACAGTATTCCTTTAAATCAGATAAACACTGTTCAAAGATAAGAAAGATGACCATGCGTAGAATGGGTGGCCAGTAATGTGTACATTATGATGTGTGCACGCATACATATTAAAGCAGAGCGGATTTAATCACCATGTTTGCCCTGCCCAGAGCATGGCCATCGCAGCCTCCTTTGTCCATCGCAGCCTCCTATGGCCAATGCGCATGTGTGTACGCATCAAGTATTACCTCAGACGCCACGCTAGTCTGTCCGTTGCCTGGCACTTCCGCCCGCCAGTTTTCCCTTGCGAACGCTCCTACTGGCTACATAGTGTGGATTGTTGCGGCCACAGAGGCGCTCTTGCTCCTATTTGACTAAATACTGGTAAGAAACATACTACCTATATACTGGGCATCTATATAATGGTTTTGGAGTGTACTACATGGCGTACAGTTCAATTGATTCACCAGCAGCTAGCATGTTTATTTACACTCTTCACTTAAATATGTACTTTCATATGCATTTTCTTATTTACTTTCTTATTTATTTTATGTAGCTTTGCATTGGTTTATATATATCTCCTTATTTAGGATTTTTCCTGCACAGTTTAGTTGAATTACTAATATGTATGTTTGTATGCATTCCCTATAGTTTCTGTGTATTGAGGAGGATGTTTTAGTCAACATAGTCATTTGTGTGGATACATTTATATATGGGTTTAACCACTTAAGCCTATCTGGAAAAACATTCTCGGCCAGATAGGCTGCGCACAATCCTGCCAGTTGCGCGTGCTCCTGCGCACGCTCCCACCTCCGGCCATGAGCCCAGCGATAAATTATTGGGATTATAGATCCCATTCATTGATCAAAGTCCCCCGCAGAAAAACTGACAGCCTCTTATCAGAGGCTGTGGTTTTTCTTCAATAGTCACCGTTGGACTCAAAGTCGCTCACCTAATCTCCAGCAGGCACACCACTCCTGCTAATCCAAATTCATCCAAAAATCTGAAGAAGGCACTTCACAGGCTTCAAACTTGTGTTTGTTTTATTAGAACTAAGGACACATACATGTTACAGGTCACCTGACCCTTCCTCAAGTGTACTATGCAACACATCCCCATTCCAATTTATAGGACCACTCCCTTCAGGAAACACCTGCACAGGAAGTCCCACCCAAGTGAAATGCATACAATACCATTGCACACAAAATCTGCATACCTATACAGGGAACTACTAACTCATCTACCCTGTATCACATATAAACCATACATAACAACATAAACGATATCATAATTCCAAAACAGGGAACTACTATACCGTCTACCCTGCAATGATTTGTGGAGAGGTCATCAAGTTCCCCGCAGCATTAATTGTCCCACATATTATTTTTTCCTGTAAAAAAAATCACAAAAAGCACTTATAACTTATATGTTCATTTAAACCTCTCGGACTGACACAATCTAATTTCCTTATCCACTCCATTTCTTTGTGGAGTAGACTCTTCTCTCTGTCTCCACCTCTACGCAGAGGGGGTACAGAGTCCAATACCATCCCCCTAAGCTGAGAGGCAGAATGTCCAGCCTGAACAAAATGCCGGCCCACAGGGACATTCTGTTCCTCAATACCTTTCTCCAGGCTTTTGCACACATCAGCAATGCTCCGCTTGTGCTCTTGAATCCGCGTTTTTTAACATTCTGCATTGTCTCACCCACGTACACTAGCCCACAGGGGCATTTTAGTGCATAAATCGCATGGGTGGTGTCACAATTATAGCTTCCTCTGACAGGAATTCTCTGGCCAGTGTGGGGATGAGATAAGTATTCACCTCGTATAACAGCAGAGCAACAATTGCAAGAATAACATGGATGCATCCCTTTACGTCCTTCAATTTTGGTGGACTTAGCCACCACTCGCTTACAAACACGATTAGAAATAGCTCTGCCCCTCCTGTATGCAAACAAGGGATATTCTCTAAACAATTTACCATATTCTCCATCTTTTTGTAAAATTGGCCAGAACTTACACACTATCCCCCTTATTCTCCTGGATAAATGTCCATCATGGAGAATAAACGGGATCCTGCTTTTGCCACCCTTCCCTTTCACCTTAGGCCTCAATGAGGACTCCAGCTCAATGGTTGCGACCTCCTCACTCACTTTAACCAAACTGGTCTTTTCAAAACCTTTCTCAACGAAATTGTTAATCAACTGAGCAGCAGCTTCACGATACTCAGCATCTGTGGATGAGATGCGACGTGCCCTCAAAAATTGCCCTTTTGGGATTTTCTTTTTTAACCGTTCATCGTGGAAACTATCCATCCGTAACAAGTTATTTTGCTCTGTAGGTTTCCTGAATAATTTAGTATTGAATCTGCCTTATTTTTCGGATATGGTAACATCCTGATAATCAATGCTCACCATTGATCATTCTGCAGTGAACTTAATGGTTGGATGCATCAAATTCGCCTCCTCAACCATAGTTCTGAAGGAAGACGCAGATCCACACCACAAAATCAGTACATCATCCACAAATCTGAAGTATCCATAAAGCTTCTGCTCATAACAGGGATTCTGTATGAACATACGGCTCTTAATGTCAGTTAGGAACAAATTGGCGAATGAAGGAGCCACCAGGGAAGCCATACTCGTCCCCTGCGTCTGGACATAGTACTTATCACCAAACTGGAAGTAATTCTGCCTATATAATAAATAAAGTAAATCTTATTGTGATGCAAGCCGGTTTCCAGTAGCTTGGTCTCAATACAAGCCATCCCTTCAGAATGAGGGATGGATGTGAACTAGTGTTGATCAAACAGTGCTCAACACTGTTCGTTATTCCCCGAACATTAGTGTGTTCAGGTTCGGGTCGAGCACAGCCGAGCACCGCATGGTGCGCGACCACGATGTTCGGTCTCCTCCCCTCGCTTATTGGCGCCTTCAAGCAGCCAATAAGCGGTGATAAATGCTTTTTTGCACAGCTATGGTTGCACAGCCTAGCTGGCTGTGACCATAGCTGTAATTGGCTGAGCGGGTCATGTGATCGGGTATATAAATACCCGAACTCGCGGCTGGCTCCGCCATTCGCATTTGGGTTTAGCTTGGGGTAGGTAGGGATGGATACAGAGTGGTTAGGTGCCAGTTAGGCCAGCCACAGTGCCCCAGCCTCACCACCACTGCCAGCAGCAGCCACAGTGCCCCAGCCTCACCACTGCCAGCGGCCCAGCAGCAGCCACAGAGCCCCTGCCTCACTACTGCCAGCAGCAGCCACATAGCCCCTGCCTCACCACTGCCAGCAGCAGCCACAGAGCCCCTGTCACACCACTGGCAGCAGCCACAGTGCCCCTGCCTCACCACTGCCAGCAGGCACTGCCAGCAGCCACTGTGTTTTCAGTACTTTCAGTGCCAGCTGGGAAAACGTGTGCCCATAAAAAAACAGTTTATTGCATTTTACTCTTGCTTAGTGCCAGCAGCCACTGTGCGTTCAGTACTTTCAGTGCCAGCTGGGAAAACTTGTGCCCATAAAAAACACAGTTTATTGCATTTTACTCTTGCTTAGAGCTAGGCCAGCAGCCACTGTGCTCTCAGTACTTTCAGTGCTAGCTGGGAAAACATGTGCCCATAAAAAAACACTGTTTATTGCATTTTACTCTTTTGCTTAGTGTTGAAAAAAAACCAGTACTTTCCAGTGCCAGCTGGGAAAGCTTGTGGCCATAAAAAAACACAGTTTATTGCATTTTACTCTTGCTTAGTGTTGAAAAAATAAACATTACTTTCAGTGCCAGCTGGGAACAGTTGTGCCCATAAAATAAACACAGTTTATTGCATTTTACTGTTGCTTAGTGTTGTATAAAAAAAAAGTACTTTCAGTGCCAGCTGGGAACAGTTGTGCCCAAAAAAAACACATTTTATTGCATTTTACTCTTGCTTAGTGTTGTAAAAAAAACATTACTTTCAGTGCCAGCTGGGAAAACTTGTCCCCATAAAAAAACAGTTTATTGTGAGAAACGTTGGGTTTGAGTGGCGCAATCGGCGGGGAGCAATGGAAATGGTGAATACGCGCTGCGAACAGTGATGGAAATCTATGCGCCCTGTCAGCCAGGAGCCCACCAAAACAGGAGGTAGATTTCAATAACGGCGGTCCGAGAGTAGTTAAGATGCTCAGTAAACTTATACATACAAGCTGAATCAGCTTGCAGAATACTTATTATCCCTCTAAAAGCCCTCTGAGTTTTGGGGGATGTTCCGGGCATGGCACACATATTATGGAAGTGCTCCAACCTAAATGGATTGTCATATCTTAAATGTTGTCCCATAAAAAAGATAGAATAAAATATTTATAAGTATGAGAGGTGTACTCACTTATGTGACATATGTTAATTTGTACTTTATTCATTATCACCACCATTTTGTTCAGTTCAGCTATAAATGTATTTTTATTCCTGGAGAACCCCCTCCCCCACAATGATCAGCAACAATACCTAGGAAGGCGGTGGTGTTTAAACAATGCTTAATTGATACTTAGAGACCCAAAGTGTGCCAATAAATTGTCCTCTACAACCTTGCACCACCTCCACCACCAGCCTGAACTGTTGATGCAAGGGAGAATGGATCCATGCTTTCATGTTGTTTACCCCAAATTCTCCCCCTACCATCTGAATGACATAGCTAAAATCAAGACTCCTCAGACCAGATATCATGTTTCTAGTCTTATATTCTTGTATGTAGTCTTGCATTGTCTAATTTGGTAAACCTGTGCAAATTGGAGCTTTGGTTTCCTGTACAGCAAAGTCCCCATTATCTGAAATTCAACTAACTGGAAGTCTCAAGTAACCGACATCTGAAGTTGTGTGTGACTTCAAGAAGTGTGCAGCCAGTTTTAGCCCTGTTTAAAGGGAAAATGGCCCCAAATACCCGGATTTCGTGGCTCCACCAAGGTTTCCCTACCTCTCTCACACAGGTCACCCAGTAGACACTGGTCACCCAGCAGGACACAGGCCTCCCAGCAGGACACAGGTCGCCCAGCAGGACCCAGTCCAGCCAGCAGGACATTGCACTGCGGTGAGGTACGGTAAAAATACCCCACCGTCACATTGTGAAAGGGCCCTAAAGATTAAATAACTTTTCATATTTTTCAGTGCTAATCAACTTGTGTTTTATCACCAGTGTTGCTTGAGAATTTTTGCCTTTTTCAAATTGAAAATGCTATTTTTTATTTTGTGAAAATATGATTATATTATTAGTATTTTTTGCATTTTTACTTTTTTTTCTCAAAAACACTAAAAAACGATATGTTACCACAATAATTTGTAGAAAGCTCAAAAATGCAGAAAAACAATATTACAAAAAATAAATTATTAATATTTTACTGCAAAAATTCACAGAAAGCGTGAAAAACGCAAAAAATTACAAAACTTATGTTCTATGGCAGTTTTGCTCAAAAAGTAAATTTAACCACTTAGCAACTTCTGCCACGCTTATCTACATCCCTGTATATAAACACCTGTAAACACATGTAAACACTTGGTTCTGGTTTCCATTTTTAGAAAATGGAGTTAGTATAGCACCATCTTGTGGCCAAAAAGTAAAACTACTTCCAAATACACCATTATACACTTACCATAGAAAAATTAAACACATTTCCATTATTTTTTAACTCCTTCACCCCTAACCAAAAATAAAATATTATTGTGATACATTAACCAGGGATACAATTTAAACATTGTAATAACCAGGACAAATTGGGAAATGAAATGTGTAGTTTTATCTACAACAGTACATTTTATTCATTTTTATTTTTTTCACAGTAGTTTTCTAACATACAGGAGTAAGAATATGAAACAAACATTTAGACAAGACAAATCTCATCTTATAAAAGTCACATAAGCACAGTTACCAGGTTGGTGTACATTCCTTAGTTATATGAGCCATACTTTAATTCTGTACTTTAGATATACCAACATTAACAACAAACTGTGGAAGGTATATTTGTAGGTTGGCTTAACTACTCCTATGAACTTGTCACTATAGGTAATTTAGAGTGTAAGGAGGGGAGGGGGGTAAAGTGGGAGTAGGTAAGGGGTGAAAAAACAGGGAGTAATGATTACAGTGTAGGGAGGGTATCACATAGGTTCTTATAGTTAAGATCAATTTAAGCAAAGCTGAAGTGTTTATACAATCCTGATAAAGAGTGTGGTCTTGGAAAGAGTGTTGGCCATAGACTGACTTTTTGTTGAAGGTAGATAGTGTCGCAAATTGACTGAGCCTAGACATCAGACTATAGTTTGTTCTGCATGAAGGCAGAAATCCACTTTTTTAAGATATCCTGGTGGTCTGGTATTTCAATGAATCTCCATCTCTCAGCAATGGACATTCTAGTTGCTATTAATAAGTGGGAGACAATTAGTTTTGATTGTTGTGGAATAAGGTGGTTGTGCAAGTGGAGAACCGCTCATTGAGGAGGTAGAGATTTCATTGGGGTAGGTAATACGTTGATGCAACTTATTAACTGATGCCATAAGGGTAGTATATTAGGACAGGACCAGAATATGTGTATAAGTGTTCCTTTTTGTCTGCAGTTCCTCCACCAGAGTGGTGAACTGTTTTTCTGAAACCTGGTTAATTTGTCTGGAGATAAGTACCGCTGCCAGGACATTTTCCAAATGTGTAATACAATGGGAGGTTCTTTTGTTTTCTTTAGCTGCATCATGCCGCTCGGAGAGATGGAAATCTATATTAAATATCTTATACCATTGTAATAATTGCCAATGTTGCTGGTGTTGCTTGGCTAAGTTAAGAGTAGTGTTGGGCGAACACCTGGATGTTCGGGTTCGGGTCCGTTCGCCGAACATGGGCCAGATGTTCAGCATGTTAGGCCCGAACCCCGAACTCCCCGAACATCCCGCTTTTGGGGGCCCTATGGGGTCACAGGCATTAGGGGGGAGCATGCCCCGGTCGCGTGGGGGGTCGGAAATTCTCCCCACCCCCTCCGCTAGCGCTCCCCCCTCTGCCCGCTTCCCCATAAAAAAGTTTGATGAAAGTACCGGTGGCTGGCCTGGCAGTAGAGTGAGTGAGGAGGAGGAGTCCAGAGAGTGACGCGTTGAGGCCGGGCAGCGGGCGGTTCAGCGCTGTACCCTTGTGGTACTTCCGCCCTTTCTCTGACCTCACGTCCTCTACGTGATGACGCATACGAGGGTACGCGTGACGCGTACCCTCGTATGCAGAGGACGTGAGGTCAGAGAAAGGGCGGAAGTACCACAAGGGTACTACCGCTGAACCGCCCGCTGCCCGGCCTCAACGCGTCACTCTCCGGACTTCTCCTCCTCACTCACTCTACTGCCAGGCCAGCCACCGGTACTTTCATCAAACTTTTTTATGGGGAAGCGGGCAGAGGGGGGAGCGCTAGCGGAGGGGGTGGGGGGAATTTCCGACCCCCCACGCGACCGGGGCATGCTCCCCCCTTATGCCTGCGACCCCATAGGGCGGCAGTATTCGGCCGAACAGGGCCCTGTTCGGCCGAACAGGGGCCCTGTTCGGCCTGTTCGGCTGGGCATTGAGCTGTTCGGGCGAACCCGAACTAAAAAGGCCGAACACCATGAGGTGTTCGGCCGAACTCGAACATCACCCGAACAGGGTGATGTTCTGCAGAACCCGAATAGTGGCGAACACTGTTCGCCCAAAACTAGTTAAGAGTAGGGTAGAGGAAGGCTGTACCTTTTTGAAAAGGTTGAGATTTATTAAACAGAGTTGCTAGGTTATATGGTTTTAGTATGGTATTAGAAGCAGTTATATAGTCTCTGATCTTAAGGTATTTAAAGAAATCCTGGGGGGGGGGGGGGGGATTCAAAACTCAGACTGGGGCTCTTTGAAAGATTTTAATCCATTGGGGTTAAATAGATCTTCTATGATTTTAATACCGGCTGTCTCCCATTTTCCCAGATATAAGTCTTCACAGCAAGTGGTTAAGGTAGAAATGGGGAGTTTTAGTCTAATTTTTTTGTGAAGGGGAGTTGAGGTGTAACCAAGAGACTTGTTTCCAGTTCTCTAGGGTGTTTGATATGATAGAGTTTCCCTAGTATAGTATCATTTTTGCTCTAAATTATTTTATTATTGGGATGGGTGATATACGAAAAAATGCCTCTATATGCAGATGACGTCCTACTGTACCTAGACAACCCGGGACTCTCTTTATCTAGAGTCTTGGAAATATATAGAGGTTTTGGTGATGTTTCAGGCTTAAGGTTTAACTGGTCAAAATCCTTGCTTTTTCCAGTGGATGATGAATATCTTAATAATTTGCCCTCTGACCTTCCCCTCCAGATTTGTTCCTCCTTTAAATATTTGGGGATAACGATTGCGAGACATAACAATTCTTATATCAAAAACAATTTCGCTCCTATCATTACTAATGTAGAAGAGAGGCTTAGGAAATGGAATAACTTACCTTTGGATCTGCTAAGAAGAGTCAGCCTTATTAAAATGATCATTGCTCCAAAAATCCTATATACCCTTCTGATGGCTCCTTGTTTGATACCTCAGTCATACTTTTCTAAGATTAAATCCCTGATACAAACCTTTCTCTGGGCTGGAAAACCCCCCAGACTGGCTTTGGACACTCTCCGTCTTCCAGTGTGCAAAGGAGGTCTGGCTCTTCTCCACTTCCAAATGTACTTCTTAGCTTCCCAACTTTCCTATATTTTTAGGTGGGTGCATAATATTAGAAATGACTATGTTCTTGATGCGGAGGCTGATTGTGCTTCCTCTTATGAAGTCCTTTGCAACCTCATCTACCGTGGTAGCCCCCTTTTAAAGAAGGTTCTGATATTTTAGCTTTCTCCCTAAGAATATTTCACAAGGCCCAGCAGATTTCTGGAGACAGCAGACAGATCTGTTCCCCTAGTTCGCCGCTCTGGTGTAATTCCAATTTATATAAATTCTCCTCATTGCAAGATACTGTTTTTTGGGTCTCTAGGGTTATTAAATATAGTAATCAGCTTTTTCATAACAATAACCTCAAAATGTGGTCTCAATTAGCTTCAGAATACAATCTTCCCCATTGTGCTCGCTTTCGTTATCTCCAAATACGTCATGCTGCTCTGTGTCAATTTGTTGGCCCCAAAGCTCAACTTTCCCCTGGTATAGTCGAAAAATGGCTCCTGTGTAATGATCCTTCTAAACGTATTTCTAGGTATTACTCAAATCTTATTGAAACTAAATACTCACACAGGGATGATAAAGTCAGGGCTAGGTGGATAGATTGGGGTGAGGAAATCTCCTCGGATGACTGGGCTGATTTTGAAGAAAATTATGTTAAGACAGTTATCCCGTCTAGAGATAAGTTGATCCAACTGCGTTGGTTTCATCAGACCTACTTCACCCCTGTCAGACTGAGTAAATTCTCCCCCAATATCTCCGATGCCTGCTGGCAGTGTGGTTATGCGCCCGGCTCTTTTAAACATATGTGTTGAGATTGCCCCTCTATTCAAACCTTTTGGTCCAAAATCCTCACTTTCATACAGGGATCACTTAATCTCCCCTTCATTATGTCTTACAAAACCTGTATTTCGGGAATGTCGTGGGATCTTTCTTTAAATAAACATAAGAAACTCCTATTAAGATATCTTCTGTTTTTTGGTAAAAAAAAACATTTCTATCGAATGGAAAAATACTGCAGAACCTTCTGTTCAAACGTGGATCCACCTAATTAATCAGGCCCTTCCTCTTTATAAACTTACCTGGGAAAGACGAGGCACTAATTCTAAATTTTCCAAGATTTGGAGTCCTTGCCTTGACTCTGCTAAATCAGTCTCTACTGACCTTGATATCACGCCCAATATCATTGACATGCTGTAATTCTCAGGTAATTTGTCCCTGTCGCCACAATTGTCTTTCTGTTATACAGCTGTTGTAATGCTTTTTCATATCTCCACCCATTTGATGTGCTTGGTGAATTCCCCTGAATGGAATATATGAAAGCGGATATACATTTCTGTAATCGAATGCCACTTTATGCACATGCAATGTGTATTTGACTCCTGTATTTATACTCTTTATGACACTGTCATGGATAATGTTCTGTATTGTTTTATTTGTGTTTTTGTTTGTTGTTTAATACAATAAAAAGAATTAAAAAAAAATATTTTAATCATGCAGTCATTAATCCAGCTTTGGTCATGTTGATTTTGCATGCATTTTAATTAATTCTCAGCAGACAATGGTGCTACATTTTGTATATGTTGACAGCTCCCAGGAGACACTTTATGTTTTGCCTACAGCTATATATTGCAGAAAAATAACATAGAGTTTATCATATACTGAGAAGTATTCAGATACACCGACTCATGGAGTGGAAATGTTGGAATGCTAATGGCCATATTTATTCTTCAAAATTTCATGGAATACAACAAAATTAAGGCTAGTGCTGCAGTACATCTTTCAAACAATTGCTTTACCCCAGGTTATACAAAATACTAAGCATTTTGTTTTAACTATTAATTAATTTAATCATTTTCCATTATTTTTATGTTACTATAATTTGTGATCTATAACTTTTTTTCCCCTCTCTGAAGTTAGTGTCCCGAAAAAAAGCTATATGGAGTTGTATTTATAATATTTTGTGGAGACACTAATTTGTGATTCTATCTATCCATTATAATACTTACTAAGCTTTCTCATTTTAAGTACCAATAAAGGTATTCTTCATCTTCTTCTTTTTATTATTATTATTATTATTATTATTATTTATACAAAGAAAGGTATTTAAAAGTTTTGCCACATTTGGATGAGGCTTATATACCGAACAGTGTTTCTGTACTTTTATGTCCAGTGGTAGGTGACCTCACAGGTCTATAAGCAGAATAATATTTGTCTTTACCTGGTTTCCCTCCTAGTCACATTAAATTGTTCTTCCACTTCAATATACAGTATATCACAAAAGTAAGTACACTTCTCACATTTTTATATATTTTTTAAATATTTTTCATGGGAAAAAACTGTAGATATGGCACTTTGACCCAATGTAAGGTAGTCGGTGCACAGCTTGTTTAACAGTGTACATACTCTGTGTAATAAAAATATCTCAACACGCAGCCATTAACTTTTAAACCACTGGCAACTAGAATGAGTTCATCACCACTAAAGCGGGATTAAACTCTGTTTTTTTCTCATGTTTTCCTACTTTTTAGTACCCATACAGTTATCATATTTGCTTTGGTGTACATGTACTTTTGTCCATTTGCAAATTGCAAATTAAAAGTTTCTAAAGTACAGTTTATTTGCTCTGAAAGCTGCCATTGTAATTTATTGCATAGCTGCTCTATTTATATCAGCGTGGATTGCAAAAAAAAATGCGGAAAATGTTATTTTTCCCACAAAAATTCCAGAAAAGTGCAAAATCAGAGTTAAAATTTATGAAAAAAAATGCAAAAAAATAAAAAACTCATTACAAAATGATTTTCAGTGGCATTAACGCAAAGTCAAATTTAGCATTATTTTTGTGAAAGATAATGTGAAAAGTATATCTGCATTTTTACAAATATGCAGCTTTGCCCTCCCTCCTCCCCTCCTTTCCCCCAAGTTATATGAAGTAACCTTAACCCTATGTTACACATAAAAAGGGCATAGCATTATTCTGCTGTATCCTCTTGCACTACATCTAGGTCCATACCTGTCCCCAACACCACTGTTGAGAAAGATCGCTCACAACTAAAATCTCCGCTGGGAGGTTGGGGAATGTTTCTTAAAGTGAACCTCCAGACTAAAAATCTCAGCAGCACTGAAAAGGTTTGCTGTTTCTTTAACAGTTTCACAGCATCAGAACTTTGTTTTTCTTATTTAAGCCTCATTTTTAGCTGCACAAAAGCTAAGCTCCGCCCCATCAAAGAAAACTGCCAGGCCATTTTTCACCTGATGCTGTGCAAAGCATGATGGGATTTCCTATGTTGTTGTTCTCATTGCCTAGCAACTGGGAGGGTGATCAGGACACAGAGCAGTTGGAAACGTGTCTTATGCTCCCTGTCACCTCCTTTTAACCAAAAAGATGGAATCAAACATTCACCTGTTCTTTTAAAACAGGGAGGGTAAGAGATTATATTACTTATCTATTTTCATTAACATAACTAATGTAACTTAATGACAGTATGTTTGTTTATCGTTTTCCGAAGGGGATAGGAGGCGCCCGTGTAGTGTATTCAGTGTTCCCTTTATATAAAGAGACTCCACTTGGTGAAGGGTTAAGAAGGTTTATTTAGCACAATAGACAACGCGTTTTGCGGTCCAAGCCGCTTCCTCAGGTCAATTACAAGTGCTTTTAAAACAAATAAATAAAAATCAATAAAAGCGCTCAGAGTTATAAAACATAAGTGTTGACATATGGTAATATAAATATGATATTAAAACATAAGTGTTGACATATGGTAATATAAAAAATGGCGGCTAGAGAATGGAGCGCTGTGCGTACGGAACAACTTGACGTGTGTCTGTACGTCGGGGCTGGGAGCGGGCGCATGTGCGCAGATCAGAAACCGCCATGTTGGTATGGGGCAAGGCTGGCTATAGTAACGAGGGGGGGCAATAAAGAGGAACTGGATGGGAGGAAAAAGGGGGGGGGGAAGGGATATAGAATATTAAAAAACCACAGACAAGAAGCGCTTGTAAATGTATTTTAAATTTTTTCATATATCTAACCTAAGATATAGATCCCACTACTACTAAGAACCAATATACATATCCCCTCATACTACCATCCGTTACTCCATCAGATAACAGTCTAATTGATTTTTATTAATTAACCTCTGTCTCGTTATTACTATTACTTGTTCTTTTTTATATGCATACTACCTTGACTAAGTGCTGGATCCCATGGACTCTAATGGTTTGTTGCTGTAACCTATTTTACTATTTTAGGAACATTTATATTACCATATGTCAACACTTATGTTTTATAACTCTGAGCGCTTTTATTGATTTCATTTATTTGTTTTAAAAGCATCTGTAATTGACCTGAGGAAGTGGCTTGGACCGCGAAATGCGTTGTCTATTGTGCTAAATAAACCTTCTTAACCCTTCACTAAGTGGAGTCTCTTTATATAAAGGGAACACTGAATACACTACACGGGCGTCTCCTATCCCCTTCGGAAAACGATCTTGTATTACCCCACTTGTGGGGTCCTTCACGACTAACGAGAAGTGAAGCCTTTTTCTAAGGAGCAGCGACCAACTATCACAAAGACCGAGTGGGGACGGGACTTCCCTACACGCCTGTACAAGTGGTTGCCTAGAAAGCAATCTACACTTGTGAGAATATATTTACTCTTAATTTTATTCCTTTATCTGAAGATAATACACCATAAGGGCTCCTGGTACCCCTGCAGGTTTTTTTCTTTTCTCTATACTCACCAGTATGTTTGTTTAGGCTGAAGATCCTCTTTAAGCAATTCTCAAAATCTCTAACTTCTTAGCCTTTTGGGAAACTCAAACTAAGATAACTTGGCATTGGTATTACATGCTAAGTAAGGACTCTTTAACAATGTAATGAACAAATGTCCCGCTAGCATTGCATTGTAAGAAAGCTTTCAGTTAAAATGAATACGTGTGAACTGAGTCATAAGGAAGGAAACATGGACTTTACCTTCACCTGGGCTGCACATCAAGACTCCACAACATTAGGAGCGGCTAGTCAAAAGCTTAAGCTTTTGATCTTTATACGATCTTCTTGCACATTGCTATTGTTGCTGTAGTTATATTTTTGTGTTATTGTTAGACTTTGTTGCATCATGCTTTTGTTGTTGTAGTTATAATTTTTGCTCTTGTTGCACATTGTTATTGTTGCTGTAGTTATATTTCGCATTATTTTTAGTTACACCACAGAATGCTGAACAACCAGACAGACATCATGGAATTTATACTTCTTGGTTTCTCGGACCTTCATGGTTTCCGTATTCCTGTCTTTATGCTCTTCACTTTGATTTATACAGCAACACTAACTGGAAATCTGATTATCATTGCTATGGTAGTAATAAGTCACTCTCTACATACTCCAATGTATTTTTTCCTTAGCCACCTTTCTGCTTGTGATATTTTGATCAGTACCAATGTGGTGCCCAACATCCTTCGGATCCTCCTTAGCACCATCACGTACATGTCAGTCCAAAAATGCTTCACCCAGCTCTATTTTTTTGCCTCCTCTGCCATCATAGAATGTTGTCTTCTCTCTGTGATGTCCTACGATCGTTATTTGGCTATTTGTGACCCGTTACACTATTCCTCTATAATGGGTTTCCGGCTTTACTTTTATCTTGCTGTTTGGTGTTGGGCTATGGGTTTTGTGCTAGCTATTATCACTGTTCCGCTTTTATGTAAGCTTCAATTTTGTGGGCCAAACATCATTGATCATTTCTTTTGTGATCTTCCCCCTCTATTGGGGCTTTCCTGTTCTGGCTCATCGGCTTTGGACATAGTGGTATCTTTGGTGACCATTATAATTGGCCTCCTACAGTTTTTATTTGTTATTGTCACTTACATCTGCATATTCAACTCCATCTTTCAAATTTCCACCACTTCTGGGAGACTGAAAGCCTTTTCCACTTGTAGTGCTCATCTATCTGTCGTATCCACATATTATGGAACACTTATTTCACTTAATATAGCCCCATCCAAGGGGTATTCTTTAAATATAAAGAAATTTCTATCAGTTCTTAATACTGTGATGACCCCATTATTTAACCCGCTCATATACAGTCTGAGAAATAAGGACATACAAGATGCCCTCAGACAAATAATATTATTAAGGAAATATTTCAAAAAGCGTTGATTTTTTTGGGGGGTGTACTTCAATGGTCAAAACTACTTTAAAGCTAATCCCCAGTAACCTCATCATCCCTTCTCCTCCTTTAACCTGAGTGCCACTCTGTATACCCTCCCGAGCCTGCCAGGCTGAAGAAGGCACACTTTCCCAGCGGCATGAAAAATTCAACCTGCAACCAAATAAAGTTTGACTAAAGAATCCATATTCATCTTATTTCTCTACTAAATGTTGTAGGTTACTTCAACGTCAAACTGACTTCCTCTTTCCTTAGTGTGGACTCTCCCTCTCTTTCCATGGAGCCACCTGCTTTCCTTCTAAAAGCTGTTGTAAAAATGGCCCATGGCAGCTTTGGCCACATCTCATGCTGAGAATCACTATAGGGAATGATGGGGCATTACATCAACATTAATTGTATTAATAAACTTTATTATCAAACATTATTTATAAAGCACTAACACATTATGCAGAACTGTACACTAGGGACTTGATTCACTAAACCGTGATAACTCATATTACAGGCGTACTAGCGTTTTCGTGCACTAAAATTCGTGATTGCACGTGAACATTTGCGATTGTGCTGGCACGGCCGTGATGTGAGTTATCACGGTTTAGTGAATCAAGCCCTAGATACCAGAGATATTACAAGATGAACAATGTTACACAGCTACATTACAGCTTTGAACAAAAATACTGTGCAATGTAAGGTAAATATAGCAGTTAATTCACTAAGTCCATATGGGGAGGAGGGTCCCTGCCAATAATAATAAGGGGTGGCACATGGGTAGAGATGGCCCGAACAGTTTGCATTCGCGAACCGAACGCAAACTTTATGCGAGTTTGACCCTCCCCATATACTACATCATTGGGCTAAACTTTGACCCTCTACATCACAGTCAGCAGACACAGGGGAGTCACTCAGGCTGCACTCCCTCCTGGAGCTCCCCTCCCCCTTATGAAAGGCAACAGCGTTGGTCATTTTCTCACTCTGTGCTGCTGCATTAGTAAGAGAAGGTAGAGACATTGGAGAGATGGGGAAAGCAATAGTTAGGAGGTCTGTTAGCTTGCTCCTTGCTGGTATTTGTTGCTAAAAAGCACCCCAAAACAGCTCTTTTGAGAGCTAATGTTCTTGCGATGTGTTGTTTTTTTTTTGTGTGTGGTCCACTAACACTGCATATACAGGCCTGTCTGTCGCAGCTGGCCCTTGCTAATTGCTATACTGTGCCAGGCCCAGCACATTCAGTGCCTACCTTTTCACTGCACCACCTGACCTGTTTGACTGCTGCACTGCACATTGTACTGTAATACCAGTCACTGCATACCTTTCACTGCACCTGTGTGACTGACCCCATGCTGTTTTATATACCAGTCCGTGCATACCTGTTCACTGCACCTGTGTGACAGCTGCACATTGTACTGTAATACCAGTCACTGCATACCTTTCACTGCACCTGTGTGACTGCACACTGGTATACAATACCAGCAGTCACTGCAAACCTTGTCACTGCACCTGTGTGACTGCATATTGTTATACCAGCAGTCACTGCATACATTTTCACTGCACCTGTGTGACTGCACACTGCTATACCATACCAGCAGTCACTGCATACCTTTTTACTGCACCTGCGTGACTGCACATTGTTATACCAGCAGTCACTGCATACATTTTCCCTGCATCTGTGTGACTAAATGCTGTTTTATATACCAGTCAGTGCATACCTTTCACTTCATCCCCCCAATATATGGACAAAACCACAGGTAGAGGAAGGCCACTCGGCAGGTCTGTTCGCGGTCGTGCTGTCATGATTTTGCGTGGCCCTGGACCAAAGTTCAGTGTTCAGAAGGCATGTGCCATCAAATCCCAAGATTGTCAGGATGTAGTTGACAATTTAACACAGAACACCTCATCTTCCTCAGCTTCCGCATGGAACCATGATATATCCTTCTCCTCCTGCTCTAATATTGCACCCCACTTAACACTCAGTCAGCAGCCACCAAAGCGCCATCATCTCAGGGCTCAGCGGTGTGGAAATTTTTGTGTGTGTCTGCCTCAGATGAGAGCGATGCCATCTGTACTCTCTGCCTCCACAAATTGAGCCATGGGAAGACCAAGACCCACGTAGGGACAACTACCTTATGAAGGCACATGATGAGAAAGCACAAACTGCAATGGGATGACCACCTGAGGAAAAGTAGCACACAAAAGCAAAGTCACACACCACAGTGGAAGATACCAGGCTGCAATTATTTCTCAAAAAACGCAATACCCAAACTGTACCGTGATGTTGAAAGGCAAGTGGTGTCATCTCTGGCACACAGCGTTGGGTCAAGGGTCCATCTGATCATGGATGCCTGGTCTACAAAGCACGGTCAGGCCTGCCCGAAAACCCACACACAGCATCTCTGCCTGCACGCACTGACCGCCTGCCCCAAGACTAAGTCAGTCCCCACACAACATCTCTGCCTGCATGCCGCTTGACTGCCTTCTCTACCACCACTAACAGGGTCCAGGACTCCAGGTGGATTCCTGATTTTTTTTTTTGCTAGCAGTGGCCGCTAACAAAAAGAGTAATAATTTTTTTCTGGTGCGTTTACATGCCTGCCTAATTCTTCTGGCTGCACTGCGCTGCAACAACAAAACAAAAGGCATGTACATGTGTCAATTCCCCTTTGTGATCGTTACCTTGCCACGGTGAAGGGGCTTGCATATCACACTGAAGCAATGACCGGCTATATGAGTGTCTCAGGGGGCACACCCAAGATAATAAGGTTGTTGCTTCATTGTGGACAGACCAAATTTGATCAGCTGGCCAGTCATTATTGTTGATTCATTGAGCTACCTCAGCGACCATATGGGCTTGAAACCCGCCATCGCCTGCACTTTCGCCATGGTGCGCACCAGTCCAGCACGGCCATCACTACACAAACAGCTATTTGTGGTGTGTTACACAGTGAGTTTGGTGTGTCAGTGTGAAGCAGTACACTAATTACACTACCTGATTAATGTACACACACGCAAGATGTTTTAAAGCACTTTATGCCTCCAATTTAGCATTGCAATGTGATTACTGACCTTAAAACCCTGCTCTGCATAAAATCCGTAATATTCCTCGGGAATTTTGGTGTGTATCCCACTCCACCATGCCCCCTCCAGGTGTTAGACCCCTTTAAACATCTTTTTCATCACTTTTGTGGCCAGAATTAGTGTTTGAAGTTTTGAAAGTTCGCCTGCCCATTGAAGTCTATTGCGGTTCGCAAAGTTTGCAGGTTCGCGAACTTTTGCGGAAGTTCACGTTCGAGGTTTGCGAAACCTAAAATCAGAGATTTGAGCCATCTCTACACATGGGGGATGTCCTAAGGAGGGGATTGGAGCTATGAAGTTGGTTGGTAAGCAATGGCGATAAAGATCTCAAGTTCAGACAAGCCTCTTGTAATAGATGATCCACAGGCATCACATATTAGAGAAATACTGATCCCTCAACTCTGAGCCAAATATATAAAACATTAAAGGAATACTTCAGTACTAACACTGGGTCACCTGATTGTGGGAGGCCCACAAGGCCACTATGAGAGGTACCTCTCATATTGCATCTAATATGAAGAAGAATCAACACCAAAGGATTGAAACAACTCCTAAGGCTGAGGTTTCCCAGTAGTTACCCAGTAGAAGACAAATAAACGGTTTGCCAAAAGTTTAGTTTTCTTAGTAGCAGGGGTATGAAAACGTGGACTGAGTTAAGGGAAAAATACGACATCCCTCAGACTGAAATTTTTAGCTGCAAGGAGAACGCCAGCGCATACCACTAAGGCTGCATCTGAAATGACCACCAGCTCAGTGTGTAGCACCTATATAGACTTTCTGCACACTTTGCATTCAATTCAGATGCAAATCATATGCAAATCTGCTACTACTTATCATGCAAACAGGAAACTCAGGAGGAGGGGCTGGGAGCAGCTAACCTGACAGTTATATAGTTACAAAGTTAAGGAAAGGTGGGGGGAAAGGCTGCGCATCCCTAAACACATGTTGCAATTGAATGGTTAATCGCACAGGCATACCCCGCCTCTGCCAGACTGAAAAATGCATGCCCTGCATCCAAGACAAGTGCTAACATTTATTAAACTAGGAGGTTCTTTAGCTTCCAATATGGTTTGCATGCAAAGTATATTATACTAGACACTTGCACCACGGTGAGGTTAGCTGCTCCCAGCCCCTCCTCCTGAGTTTCCTGTTTGCATGATAAGTAGTAGCAGATTTGCATATAAGGTTAGGTCACTTGCCCGGAGGTCTGCCTCACTGTGGCGCAAGTGTCTAGTACAATATACTTTGCATGCAAACCATATTGGAAGCTAAAATACCTCCTAGTTTAATAAATGTTAGCACTTGTCTTGGATGCAGGGCATGCATTTTTCAGTCTGGCAGAGGCGGTGTATGCCTGTGCGATTAACCATTCAATTGCAACATGTGTTTAGGGATGTGCAGCCTTTCCCCCCACCTTTCCTGAAATTTGTAGCTGTATACAGATAAGGAACTGGATGCTTACACTTATAAGAGGCCACAATTCCCCATTAGACCTAAATTAAGTTTGAAAGTACATGTCTTAATAGACTACATTACCCAAGGTTAGTTTCACTACTTTACTCTTTCCTGGCCCAGCCATCCACTCATCATGGGCTTAATTTTAACCCCCACCATCATGGGGGGACCTGGGAGCGTATTGGGCCCGTTTCTGGTTAGGTGCAGAGTATGGTAGCAGAGCATGATACATTACCATCTTCCAGCAGAGCAACATGTCCTCCTCAGTCCTCACATAAGCCATTCTGTCTGCTTGTGGCCCCCACCCCTGCATGTCATCTGTCAGGGAAAGAAGCTGCAAGAAGATAGAAAGTATGTTACTGATGAAGAGAGAAGTGAAGACAAAGCAAATAACATTTAATTGTGATTTTCGCCCGGCGGACTCAAAGCACCAGAGCTGCAGCCACTAGGGTGTTCTCAGTAGGCCGAAGCAGTGTTAGGGAGTCTAGTCCAAGGTCTCCTACCTTAATTGATACTAGCTTACTGAACAGGAGGAGCTGAGATTTGAACCCAGGTTTCCTTTGCCAGAGGCAGAACCCTTAACCAGTACACTATCCAGCCACTACGTAGTAGAGGTTGTGTCACTCTGCTAGAAGCTGTTAATGTGTCATGCTCCACTGCCATACTCTAGTAAAGCATCAGGGGAGGGGTATTTGGATGGGACCCAGACGAAAGTTTTGAACTTGGGGGGGGGAGCTGGGATTTGCTAGGGGTCCCGATAAGCACCAATAATTCAAATCTGCTAGGGTCTCGCCGACCTCTAGGTTTTCCCTTGCTTTCACTTAATCTTCCATATAGACCATATGTCAGAGCTTGGGAACTAAACAAGAACTAAATCACGGGTAGGCATGGACGAACATCGCAATTTCGTGTTTGCAAACCCGTTCATGAAGGTTACTGCAGTGAGTGCCTTTAAAGTCAAACAAACTTCTGAAACTTTCATGGCATCTCTGCAGCCACAATTTATTTAAGAAACGCGTATAAAGTGTATCAAAACCCAGGCTGTGGTATGGAAGAGGTGGGTCAAGGGCAAAATATTCTACAAAAATCACATATTTTACACAGAGGCTTTTTTTTTCATGTGTAAATACCAAAAACCCATATGGTTTTTGCTATGGCCATCATAGTTACCTGTCTAAAAAATCTGTAGCTCTGTATTTTTTTTGTTTGTTTTTATAGGAGACACTTACTGACTGTTGTATATCCCTGACAAAACTCACAGTATGGTTAGGTGGCTGCTTTGTTGCTGTAATACTGTATGATAATCACTCAGTGACCCCAAAGTCCATGACACTGTATTTCTTTTGAAAGGTCACACTGACTGTCTGATATCACTGAAACTAACAGACAAGTGAGAGACACGGGTGAAATGATGTGGCCTTCAGTGACAATCAATCACTTATGCACAGTAACAGCGGGCTAGAAAGGTGACAGAGACAGTCACACGCTACACTCTAAATGGGTGTTGTGTTGCTACAACACACACCATACCACAATGTAGCAACAAAGCAACAAAATATGTATCAGTACAGCAGGGTCAATGTAAGTCCACAAAATGACTTTTGTGGTCAGGAAGAGTCCTCAGAAGGACTATTAGGAGCTCCCTAGCTGGTGCACTACAAATAGCACAGCACCTAGGAAGCAGCTACACAGCATAATATCACAATACAGCCTATCTAACACTGTCCTGGTAACTGTATTGGCAGCAGCAGTTCCTCTCCCTTCACTGACTAAAGACAGACTTAAAATGGCCACCAGGAATGTGCCTTTTATAGTGGATGAGTGGCCCGGGTGGTGATCAGGCTGAACTGCCATCCTGTCCCCCCTGACTTCAGGGTGAAGGATCAAA
Organism: Hyperolius riggenbachi; assembly: GCF_040937935.1. Lineage (NCBI taxonomy): Eukaryota > Metazoa > Chordata > Amphibia > Anura > Hyperoliidae > Hyperolius > Hyperolius riggenbachi. The sequence continues at coordinate 19,736,560 of NC_090648.1, forward strand.
AAAATGGCCTTATAGTAAAGAATAGGATGGATGCGAATGGCCCATACTGTTTGCCAGGTGAATGGATCTGCCATCCCTAGTCACGAGATGACTGGGCAGAGGTTTTGAACAGGCCCGTTTCTAGGGCCATGCGGCCCGTGCGGCTGCCCTGAGCGCTATTGGGAAAAGGACACTGTGATGGAGGGGGGAGCCGCAGCTGCCAGGAGTGCAGTCCGACCTCTCCCTCCCTTCCTCTCCCCGGGCCGCCCTCTGTGTTCCCCCCTCCAGACTGCAGAGTTAGCGCAGGGAAGCGTTCACTGTAAATAGTAACTCACCTCCCTGGTTCCAATCGCCGCTCACTCACTCACCGCCGGTCTCCTGCATAGATGCTGATACACACGCTGCTTCCTCTTAAACAGGCGATTGGAACCTGGGAGGTGAGTTACAATTTACAGTGAACGCTTCCCTGTGCGCTCACTCTGCAGTCCAAAGGGGGGAGCATGGAGGGCGACCCGGGTAGAGGAAGGGAGGGAGAGGATCGGGCTGCGGCTCCCCGCGGCTGCGGCTCCCCCCTCCATTATGGGGGGTACCTACCTACCTAACCTATACTGGGGGGCAGCTACCTAATCTAACCTTTACTTAGGGGCAGCTACCTATCTAACCTATACTGGGGGCAGCTACCTATCTAACCTATACTGGGGGCAGCTACCTAATCTAACCTATACTGGTGGGCAGCTAACTAATCTAACCTATACTGGGGGAAGCTACCTATCTAACCTATACTGGGGGGCACCTACCTAATCTAACCTATACTAGGGGGGCACCTGCCAAATCTAACCTATACTGAAGGGCACCTACCTATACCTAATCTAACCTATATGGGGGGCACCTACCTAATCTAACCTATACTGGGGAGCACCTACCTAATCTAACCTATACTGGGGGCACCTACCTACCTACCTACCTAACCCATGCTGGGGAGCAGTTACCTATCTAACCTACACTGGGGGGCAGCTACCTGATCTAACCTATACTGGAGGGCAGCTACCTAATCTAACCTATACCGGGGGAAGCTACCTAATCTAACCTATACTGGGGGGCACCTACTTAATCTAACCTATACTGGGGGGAACCTACTTAATCTATCCTATACTGGAGGACACCTACCTAATTTAACCTATCCTGGGGGAACCTACCTAATCTAACCTATACTGGGGGGGCACCTACCTATGTAACTTATACTGGGGGGCAGCTACCAATCTAACCTATACTGGGGGATAGCAACCAATCTAACCTATACTGGGGGCACCTACTTATCTAACCTGTATTGGGGGCACCTACCTATATAGCCTATAGTGGTGGCAACTATACTGGCTTCCTGTATTGGAGGCACCTACCTAACTAACCTATACTGGGGGCACCTATCTATCTAACCTATGCTGGGAGCACCTACCTAATCTAACCTATACTGGGGGGGCACCTATCTATCTAACCTATACTGGGGGGCAGCTAGCAATCTAACCTATACTGGGGGGGTGGGGGCAGCTACCAATCTAACCTATACTGGGGGCACCAACTTATCTAACCTGTATTGGGGGCACCTACCTAGCTAGCCTATAGTGGTGGCAAATATACTGGCTACCTATATTAGAAGCACCCACCTAGCTAACCTGTACTGGAGGCACCTACCTTTCTAACTTATACCGGGGGCATCTTCCTATTTAACCTATACTGGGGCCAACTATACTGGCTACCTATACTGGAAGCACCTACCTGGCTAACATATACTGGGTAAAACTATACTGGGGCACCTATGCCTGGCTACCTATACTGGGGTACCTATTCCTGGCTACCTATACTGGGGGAACATACAGTTATTATTATCATGGCGGTGTACATTCCACCTCATGCCAATACTAAGTCAGCAAATGAACAAATGTTTGATCATCAGTAAACAACAGAACTTGCACCCTGATTCAATTTTCATAACTGCTGGAGACTGTGATGATCCGCTCAGCTGGCTGCACAGGCAGACAGCTGTTTGTCCATTCCTCTAGTCTGTGGGCTGCAGGTCTCTGGAACAAAGACCTGTCTTTTCATTGCAAGTTTCTGGTCTGTTCTCTTGCTGGGGAATTTGCATACATTCGTTATGCAAATCCCCTACCTGCCTTCTTTGATGACTGGCACTATAAGAGCTTTATGTTTCCCAGAATGCTTTGCTGGACATTTCCCTTCCATGGTCTGTTCCTGATGGACACTGCTGGAGTGTCAGCCATTGCTATCTAGTATAGTTAATTCTTGGGGGTTGCTTTAGGCTCCCCTTCTAGCCCAGTCAGGTTGTATTATCTGTATTGCCTGTTCTGTCTTGTCTTGCCTGTTGCCATTGTCCTGTCCCTATGGTGGTCGACAGGAAATGGTTCTGATCTCTGTTCTTGGAGTATAGCTGGTGCAGTGGTTGCTACCAGCTATCTCTTCTGTTCTGTTTACTGGGATCGTGCTAGCTACTTTTCACTAGCGCTGGGGATCCTTCTGTTCTGTCTTCTGGGATCGCGCTAGCTACTTTTCGCTAGCGCTGGGGATCCTTCTGTTCTGCTACTCTGTACCTGGATCGCGCTAGCCACTTTTCGCTAGTGCTGTGGATCCTATCTCTCGCTTGTCCCTGTTTTCGTGTGTCTGTCTTGTCTGCTACGCTTGCTGGAGGCTCGGTGAGGTAACCATTAAGCAAGCACTCGCGTCCTCTGTTTCATGTGTGTCTGTTAATGGTTAGTTAGGCGTGCTTGTCTCTATTGTGCTTATCACGTGGAGATCGCGCATAACCGATCTCCGCGGTGTTCGCGGTTAGCTAGCGTTTGTTATTTTCCATATCTCCTTATTGTATTATTTGCTGTGCCTTTGCTACCCTCGTATTCTATTCTGATCTGCCTTGTGTCACGTCTGGCGATTGCACCTCTCGCGATCGAGTTCAAATTTCATATCTGCTGTTGTGTGTGCGCGGTCGCGGGGTGGCGACTGGATTGGCGCACACACATACAACCTGTCCCTTTGCTCAATCTCATTCGCAATCGCCTCTCTTGCGATTGCGTTCTGCGCTTCGTACAATTCCTGTCTGGCATTTGTGGAGGTACAGAGGATTGGTTCCTCTGCACTCCTCAGCGCCATCTGCCGACAGGAATTTCCCTCTACAGGTGCGTAGCACCTTTTGCTGGGTGCCCGCAATTACACGCTTGTGGAGGATTTCCGCCGTGTCAGCGCACGCGTTGTGCACTGATCACGGAGAAAGTTCCACAACCGTTACAGAGACTTTAACTAAGCAAATCTTAAGAATGCATTTCCCAGAAATCTTTCTTTATTTCTTATTAGCTGATGGCCCGGCGTTGCCCGGGTATGTATTTGGCTGGTGTTAGATCCATCCACTTTTTCTAACCCTAACACAATTACTCAATGACCAAGTTTGTGAGCTTTGCGGTCTTTGGTATCAATAATTTGCATTGAAATGAAAAAATCTGATTAGCTGTTTGTGGATCCACACCCTTTTCTGAATTTGAACCCCAGTTACCCAATAATCAACTGTGCCAGGTGTGAGGCTTAGCCTACGAGAGAATTCCCCGCCGGGAGACTTGGGCGCAGGATACAGCCGGTATGGCTTATCCTGCTATTGCACAAGTTCTCGGCGACGTTAAATACTATTCCCCCTCTAGGTCCACGTGGATAGTGGGGAATGAAATAATTCTGCTTCCAGCAATTGCTGGAGGCCGAATTACAGTATTTTATAAGTTACTTCAGTTCCATCTTCTGTCGGCGCTGAAGTTACTCACTGTGCACCGCTATAGACTGATTCTGATTATAGTCTATGGTGGCGCCAGCTGCGCCCAGGTCTCCTACGCTGGGATGCCAGTGTTCGGAAGCTTGTGCCATTAACAGTGCAAGAATGGCAGCAATTAAATATTCCCCTTGAAAAGCAATAGGGAAATTTTGATTGGTTTTTGTAGGCTCCACCCACTTCTCTGAATATTAATCCCAGTCACCCAGTGACCAACTGTGCAAAGTTTGAGAACCCTACCATTAACAGTGTAAGAATGGCTGCAGTTTACATTTTCCCAGTGAAATTTGTATTTGTCTCCACCCACTTTTTGGTTATCAGGGTAAAAAGTATCCTATATGTTACTCCAGGTAATGTGCTATGTGTGTTTCATTCAAATCCGTTCAGCCATTGTTGTGTGATCAAGTAACAAACATACAAACATCCATACATATCTATATTATTGTATTATTGCGATCATTGTAGCTATGACTTATGGTTTTAATAATAATTACAGGATGATGCAAACCAAAACTAAGGAGCTAAATCCCGCAGGAAGTTCGGCTCTGAGGGCTATAGCGTACAGTATGAAGCGAGACATCATCTTTAGAGATTTTCCTTTTTTTTTCAGTTATCAATCTTCCAGTCCGAAGTCAATGACAATTTACATAACACAAAGGGCTTAGAGAACAATATAAAATGTGTGATCGCTCATGTTCTCAAAGATCGAGAAGTAAAATATTTGAGGCATGACAATGAATGTCCTTCCTGTTCAAAACTGTTACAAAATGTATTGCTATCCTGCAAACAGATCATTTATAGACAGAAGACTGCAAAAAAAACTTATTGGAAAATTATGCAAGTAAAATAATGTATGAAGAGAATGACTGCTATTGAGAAATGGACTGACAGAAGTTAAGTCAATAACATACGTTTTTTTTTTTTTTTTTTTTTTTTTTTTAATCTGTTTTCATTTGGTTTCAAGATTTCTGTTCTTTCTAAAATATTTTATGTCCCTCACTTTTCGTGAGGAGAAAATTCAGAATGTATATAATACCATTTAAAACATACACCAGTAGACAGCTGAGACATTATCAAGCTATGGACACTGGAATGTAAATTAAAATGCTATTTTACGTATGTTGCCAAAATATGTATCCACTGTGCAAACCTTCTAAAGGGTGGGCTTAACAGATTATTAATTTTTCTGCTACTTGTTTGTTATTTCTCTGCTTACCTTTATCATTGTCACATTCTTTTAATTACACCCTTCAGGTCTTGTTATTATGTATTGTATTTATAAAGCGCCAACACATTATGCAGCACTGCACAATAAATACAAACAGTGGTACAAACGATGACAGACGTAACAAGGCTATACAACATAGCATAAAGCTATACAAGGCAAACAGGGTACATGATCATGTGATTTGGGCTGGTTAGGTAGGCCCAGTAATACAAGTATGAGACGGTCATAGGAAAGCAGCACGTGATCATGTAGAATACACTAGGGAAGGGAGAGGGTACAAGATACATGATTATGTGATTTGGGCTGGTTAGGTAGATCCAGTAATACAAGTATGAGATGGTCATAGGAAAGCAGCACATGATCATGTAGAATACACTAGGGAAGGGAGAGGGTACAAGATACTTGATCAAGTGATTTGGACTGGTTAGGTAGGCCCAGTAATACAAGTTTAAGGCTGTCATAGGAAAGGAGCACACGATCATGTAGGATACACTAGGGAAGGGAGAGGGTACAAGATACATGATCATGTGATTTGGGCTGGTTAGGTAGCCCCAGTAATACTAGTACGAGGCTGTCATAGGAAAGGAGCACACAATCATGTAGAATACACTAGGGGAGGGAGAGGGTACAAGATACATGATTATGTGATTTTGTCTGGTTAGGTAGATCCAGTAATACAAGTATGAGATGGTCATAGGAAAGCAGCACATGATCATGTAGAATACACTAGGGAAGGGAGAGGGTACAAGATACTTGGTCATGTGATTTGGACTGCTTAGGTAGGCCCAGTAATACAAGAATGAGACGGTCATAGGAAAGGAGCACACGATCCTGTAGAATACACTAGGGTAGGGAGGACTCTTTAGGCTAAATTCATAGCGTGACATTGCGGTGCAGTTTATACAGCCACATTGTAACATGGGCCACCGCACGGCAATAAAAAAAACAATGTAACATTTACAGTGCGACCATTGCAGTGCATCTGACGAGAGTGTGGTCTCACGCGTTACCTGTGACAATGAAGCATACTTTTCACTGTTACAGGGAACACAACAGCCACTGCGAACCTAACCTTACTCAAAGCTATAATCCTTTAGTAGTGTCATTTTACTATGGTATACTTGCTTCTGAATGCCCTTCTTTGATAGATTAAATAACTACAATGCCAGAATTAAATAAAATGGCAATCAAAACCAAAAAATATTTTGGGGAGGGGCCACCCATGTATTGTCCATTTCACCCTCATACACCAACTTGCGTGGCTTGTTAGTCACTATTTCTGGAGGCCTTCTTTTTGTTTTTTTGTGTTTCTTTTTTTTTCCACATTTTCTTCTAAGCCACATTTTTAACACAATGCCCATGTGTGCAGGGGCGTATCAGCCACCTGGTAAGGTCAAGCGGTTGCCTGGAGCACCGGATGAAAGGGAGGCGCTGCCGCCAGGGGGAGGGACGCGCCCACCTTCCCCCGCCAGACTGCGGTGTCTAATAGAAGCCCTGTACTGGAGACTATTTGCGTCTCCAGTACAGGGCTTCAGGCTCCACCTTCCTGTAGCCCTGCTCTACCTGTCAGCGCGGGACTTTTGCAGCTGCTGGAGGAGGAGCTGCGCCCAGGGAGAGGATTCTTCTGCAGGTGAGTAAATGCTTTTCTTTTTACAGGTGTACATTAGTTATTTGTGAAATGCTGCCCACATTAGGATTCTTTTCTAGTGAAACATTGCTGCGTTAGGATTATTTTATGGTGACATGGTGCCACATTACAATTATTGTATGGAGAAATGCGGCATCATTAGGATTATTTTATGGTGAAACGCTGCATCATCTTTACGATTATTTTATGGTGAAACACTGCCACATTACGATTATTTTCTAGTGAAAGATTGCCGCATTGCGATTATTTTAGGTGAATCATTGCTGCGTTACGATTATTTTCTGGTGAAAGATTGACGCATCATGATAATTTTATGGTGAATCATTGCTGCGTTGTGATTATTTTTTGATGAAAGATTGCCGCATTATGATTATTTTATGGTGAATAATTGCTGTGTTACAATTATTTTCTGGTGAAAGATTGACGCATTATGATTATTTTATTTTATGGTGAAACATTGCCGCATTACGATTATTTTCATTAGGGGGCACCACGAGGGGAGGCGCCACAGGTTTTCTCTGCCTGGAGTGACAAAATGGCTAGAGGCGCCCCTGCATGTGTGCAAATGCACAGTTGACCAGGCATGGTACAGTATCACAAATGTTGACCAATTTGTGCTAGTCACCTAAGGAATATGCAGTGCAATATCTGGCGAGGAACTGGATTACATGGACATTCTTTCATAAATCCTCCTTGTTATCAGTATACAGATACAGCTGGATAGTGTACTGGTTACGGGCACTGCCTTTGACATACGGGACCAGGATTTGAATCCTGGCTAGGATCAGTACCTATTCAGTAAGTAGTTCAAGATAAGACTCCCTAACACTGCAGGATGGCTTCTTGAGAGCGTCCCAGTGGCTGCAGCTCTTGAGCACTTTGAGTCCGACAAGAGAAAAGTGCTATTGTAATGGATTGCGGAGATACCGCCGCACGGTCTGGCAGCGGGGCGGCTGTCTCCGCGTTCAGACCGGCGGTTTCCGCACAGCAGCATGCGTCTGGTTTGTCTGAGCCTTCTAGTGCACACAGATGGAGAGCTACGCGCGCGCGCGCTGGGAGGCAGGACCTTTATGCCAGTAGGAGAGGGATCAGCTGATCAGGACGATCAGCTGATCCCAGCGTAGTGGGTGATTGGCTGATTGGTGCTGGGCGGCGCTAAGGAGCGCTGCACTATATATAGATCTTGCTGGTCAGTCTCAGGTTGTCTGCCGTTGCGAATACTTATGTGTGAGCACTCAGACCTCAGTCAGATCCCACAGTGTGTTAGAACCAGGAGGACCTGGGAATTCACACTTAGCCAGATTATTCTTGTGTTATTCTTTAGACCAGTTCGGGGTTGTTGTGACCAAGGACCTCACACCCAAGCCTAGGATTACTGTGTCATTGCTGTGTTATACTTTAGACCAGTTCCGGGGTGTTGTGACCAAAGACCTCACACCCAAGCCTAGGATTACTGTGTCATTGCTGTGTTATAATTTATACCAGTTCCGGGGTGTTGTGACCAAGGACCTCACACCCAAGCTTAGGATTACTGTGTCATTACTGTGTTATACTTTAGACCAGTTCTGGGGTGTCGAGACCAAGGACCTCACACCCAAGCTTAGGAATACTGTGTCATTACTGTGTCATTACTGTGTTATACTTTAGACTAGTTCCTGGGTGTCGAGACCAAGGACCTCACACCTCAGGCTAGGACTCTGTTCTATTTCTGTTATGACTATTTGTTCTGTCGACCTCTCTATTACTTTCTGATTCGGTACCTCTGCATATCTGCCTACCTGTTGCCAGACCTAGCCTGTACCCGGTTACCGAATCAGTCTTCTGTCTCTGTACCTCATCTGCTCGTGTGTTGCTGACCTGGCCTGCCCGACCTTCCAGGCTGTCACTCACCCTTGAGTGCTCAGTCTATCTGTACTAGCAGTGACACCATTCCACCAAGTGTCAGCTGCACTTAGGACTCCCGCTCCTCAGAGAGTCCAACCTGTTAGCAGCCAGTGGCCTCTTCCCCTGGAGTTCCCTGGCTGCAGTACAGTGTATTATCTGAATTATTAGATATCCCTGGTTGCCAGGTTCTCACTATTCTCCCTCTCAAGGAGATAGTCTCTGCACTGCCCAGGGCCACCTGCCCCTCAGGTGGTTCCTGGCCGAGCTGCCTGTGTCTCCCACCTCACGGGAGATAGCCTACAGTTACACCAAACACTTACACTTTATTAGGTGTCCAGAGGTTAGTCATACTTGTATTATTGGTGATTCTGCAGATCATCCATAATCAAGTATACATCTGTATTATTGGTGATTCTGCAGATCATCAATAATCAGATTCTCTCTGTGTGCTGACACCGATCGTTACACCTATGCTTGTGTTCAGATTATATGTAGAGGGCTGCAGTAGCCTGTGATTCTGAACAAATCAAAATGACATCAAAGCCATTCATTTAACTTTTTCTCCTGACCGGAGTTTTGTGGGAGATAATAAAGAAATAAAATGCATTTTATTCACAAGGTAATAAGAAAATACTCAAAAAAATGGTGTTACTTTTTCACCTACTATTTGGTATTTGGTAATTTTAAAGTGCTGAAAAGTTATTTTAAAGAAGATAAAACTAAAGTCCGTAGGAGAAAAACCAGGAGAAAACATGAATTAAATTAAAGCCCAAGGCCCATATGCAAGTAACTTTTCCACCTTTGTTTTCTCCTAGTAAATAATTTTTTCATCTTCATTTTAGAATAACTTTTCAGCACTTTGCAGTGGAAAAGTATCAAAAAGTAGGTGAAAAGTACTATCAAAATTATATTTTGTATAATATTGAGTATTTTATTTTCATGCTGGTGATTTAAAAGGCATTGTATTGACAATTTTAAGAATATCACCTAGGAAAAAACTCAGGAGAAAAAGTGTATTGCATATGGGCCCAAGTGTGATGACATCTGACCTAGAAATTATGGTTACTACAAGACAGCATTTACACTGCTATGAACAAGTGCAAAATAATAATACTAATAATAATAATAATAATAATACTAATAATAATAATAATAATAATAATAATAATAATAATAATAATAATATAATAATAATAATAATAATAATAATAATAATAATAATAATAATAATAATAATAATAATAATAATAATAATAATAATAATAATAATAATAATACAATATCTCTCCCAGTGATGCTCATTTTTTTTTAAATGCTCGCTATTTCTTTCAGATAAGCAGAATATGTTTCCAAAGTAGATTGAAAGTACAAGAAATGAAGGAAATGAATCCTAACAACTATACTCGGGTTACTGAATTCATACTTTTGGGGTTTAAAGATCTCCACGGTTTTCAAAGTGTGTTATTATTCCTTCCTCTACTCATAATTTATGTGGCCACCATGATGGGAAACCTTATTATTATCACATTAGTATCAACTGATTTTAACCTTCGATCTCCTATGTATTATTTTCTGTCCCACCTTTCTCTGTGTGACTTCCTGATCAGTACAAATGTTGGGCCAAAGACTCTTCAGGTCATTTATATGGGCAGATGTCATACAACAGTCTTAGAATGTCACATGCAGTCATATTTCTTTGGGGCTTCGGCAACTACCGAGTGCTGCTTGTTGTCGGCAATGTGCTATGATCAATATTTGGCCATCTGTGACCCACTGCACTACTCAACTACCATGAATTCTGGGCTTCTCCTGGCTTTGGCTTCATTTTGCTGGCTAATTGGTCTTATTCTTTCACTGATCACAGAACTACTCATATCAGAAAGAATTAGACTTTTGTGGTCCAAATATTATTGACCACTTTTTTTGTGATCTTGCTCCTATTCTGGAACTCTCCTGTTCTGACACCCAAAAAGTTGAAATTCTAGTGTCCATCACAGTCTTTATAATAGCAATTTCTCAGTTTATCTTTGTCATTGTCACATATTTTTGTATCTTTAGATCCATCCTTCGGATATCTTCCACCACTGGACGACAGAAGACCTTCTCTACCTGTAGCTCTCATCTTTCAGTAGTATCTATTTACTACGGGACACTTATTATACTCTATATGGCACCATCAAGAAGGTATTCACTGAACCTAAACAAAGCTTTATCTCTTCTTAACTGTGTCCTAACTCCACTGTTCAATCCAATTATTTATAGCCTACAGAATTCAAGCATAAGGATTGCCTTTAGCAAAATTATTTTAAAGAAAATTGACAATAAATGAGTTAAACATATTGGTAACCTAGTGACAGTTATTGATTTGTAAGAGGAGATGTGCAGGGCCAGATTTACCAGAAGGCACTGTAGGCACATGCCTACAAGCGACTGAAGATGATATGCGTCTCACTCCCCTCCCCAAGTGCCTCCCTCCTCCACCTTACCTATGCAGAGTCCTGAGCGGAGTGTAAATCAAATCAGAGGTTCATCACCCGGGTCTCTTTATTCCACTGACCAGATTGGCCTTCAGTCGGAGGCACCTTTAGATACCTAATGATTAGGGGCTCCTACAGTTACTTAATACCGAGGGTAGCTCTTGCTACCTAATACTAAGGGGCACCTGAACCTATATATGATGGTCAAGGGAAGTAAAGGAGAAGTGACAGCTGGGCCAGCCAGTGCATTTGCGGTGCAGTTTGGTGGGAGTTTGTAGCTTCATAGAGGGTGAGGTCCAGGGTGCCAGGACATCTGTGCCTATAGGCTCCTGTGATGTAAATCCGGGCCTAGCTTGAATTGTATGCAAGAGCAAGAGAAGGTCATGTGGCCAGGTGGACAGCAGTAAAGAGGGTTTTGAAATCAAATTGACTTAGAACATGTTTAATCTTTACAAATTCCAAAATTTCTCAGGGTACATCTGTACAACTTTGAAGATACCCATACATCTAGTGACTTGGCGGCCAATCGACCATATGATTCAATGATTATTATTGGATAAAAATTGGTGCCGCCAAGTGCATGCCCAATCAATGAAGCAACCTATTAGGCCAAGAATGTCATTTGGACCTGCTGCAAGATGTCAAGCCATTGTGGATATCCGGATGCACGATGGTAACTGCAAACTATATTGGGACAAGCGACAAATGTGATGAAACCCTAGCTGCTGTCCGCCCCAATGTTCAATGTGCCCCCCGGATCCCAGTGCAATATACATTACCTCCTCATGTCTGCCGCTGGCTCTGGGCTCCATCCAAACACACACCACATGTACCTCTGGCTACCTTATACTAAGAAGCACATGTAGCTACCTACACTAGGCAGGGGAAGTAGGGGGAATGTGACAGCTGGGCCAGCCAGCACACTTGCTGGGTGGTTCGGCGGGGGTTTATTGGTCCATGGAGGGTGAAGTCCAGGGTGCCAGGACATCTGTGCCTATAGGCTCCTGTGATGTAAATCTGGGCGTGGGGATGTGCAATGAAGATAAATAAAATATTCCTGTACTCACTTCAATTAACCTACTATAAAATACTCCGCCTGACCAAGATTCCTGAGGATGATGGTCACTGGTCCACCTAGTGGAGCAATAATGAGCTCCAGCAGGAGCTACACAGATGTTTTTTTTACTTTTTTGATGATTTGAAGCAAGGCTGCTTTCACGAACTTTGCCTTCCAAGTCTAACATGCCTGCACATGCAGAAGAACTGTCACACATAGTGGTCAGGAGGACCAGGCACAAGCATATTTAGACATTTTATTGGGCTACAGCCAAACACTATGAACTTTTTCTGTGGAGAGGGAATGAGGGAGAATGGCGCATTACATAGTGGATCATTTTTATGTGTTTGGTGTTAAGAGAGGATCAATATTCTTGTTTTTTATTGATTAAACAGTGCATGTGATGTATTTTTTAACCCGTACATCCTCTAGATTCTTGATCACGGTGGTCTCAAATTGCTGACTTGGCCAAGATCCATCTAGCAAGGGCCTGAGGTTTAAAGGTCCTCACGCATGTATTGTTGTGCACTAAGACTATATCCAATGAAATGTGCTTGTTCAGGCCTGCACTGACCTCAACATGGAATTAAGCTAGCCATACACCATAAGATCTTGTCTGATCTTACCACAGCTTTGTATTATAAAGGCTTACTAAAAGAGTATGTTAAAGGTATATTCTGCCTGATTGACAAGACTGCACACTTTAGATTTTATAGAGTATGACCAACTCAAGAAACACTTCAGCTGGAAACCTTAGTTTTACAGATACTTTTTTTTCTTGGTCTGACTGGTGCAGAGTCAGCCTGGACTGAGAAGCCATCAGCCAATAAACAAGGGAATCCCTGAAAGCAGCCCATCATCAGACATAACCAATATTAATACTATCATCTCTCCACCAAATTCTAAAAAATTGCTCTGTACAGGTAGCCAGAAGGGAAAATATTTATGTGATATGGGAAAAACATTCTTAAACCCATGGTAAGGAATACAGCCAGCTACATCCAAGACACCACTGACCTTCTTAACAAATTGACTGCCATGGGTCCGATCCCAGAGGGTGCTATCCTGGCTACAATGGATGTTGAATCCCTTTATACCAACATTCCACACGAGGACGGTATTGCAGCTTGCCAACATTTCCTTCAGCTAAATGATCTACCAACAGAGCCCACACTACAACTTATCAGGTATATACTAACTAACAACTATTTTTCATTTGGGAATGATATGTATCTACAGACAATGGGCAGTGCTATGGGAAGTAGGATGTCGCCCCAGTATGCAAATTTGTTTATTGCCAGATTAGAGGAAAACTTCCTTTCAACTTGTGAAATTAAACCATGGGCTTACTTCAGATTTATAGACGATATCCTATTAATCTGGAAAGCATCACAGGAAGAATTAATCAGATTCCACAAAAACTTCTCAGAGTACCACAAGAACATCAAGTTAACGCTCAGCTTTTCAACCTCCCATGTCAGTTTCCTGGATACCACAATTTATATACAAGATAGAATTTTACAAACATCCATATACCGTAAACCAACTGACCGGCATATTTACCCAAAATGGAAGAGTTTCCACCCGGAACACACCAAAAAATCTATTGTTTACAGCCAGGCTCTGAGGTATAACCGAATATGTTCTAATTCAGAGGACAGAGACAGACAACTTATGTCACTACGTAAAATATTCATAGATCAGGGATATCATCCACAAATCGTTGATGATCAAATACACAGAGCAACTTTAAAATCAAGAGAGGGACTGTTGAAGTACACCCCAAAGACTGAAAACAACAGAATCCCAATTGTGGTAACCTACAACCCAAAATTAAAGACACTGAGGAAGATATCAAAAGCCCTACAACCAATACTCCATAAAGACAAACGCCTGAAGGATGTTTTTCCTGATTTACCACTGCTTGCTTTCAGACAACCTCCCAATTTGAGACAAATGATTATCAGAAGTGCATTATCTACACCAGATACTCCAGGCACATTATCCTGCAATAACACAAGGTGTGAGACCTGCCCTTATATCTTGAGCACAAGCCAAATACAAATACCAAACTCACAGAAATATCATCAAATACAAGACCGATTTTCCTGCGAGTCATCCAATGTTGTATACATGATACGCTGCATGAAATGCCCCTCAAGAGGAATCTATATAGGAGAAACAGGACAAAAACTGCGCACAAGAATGAACCATCACCGCTTTAAAATTAATGAGGGTAAAATGGACACACCAGTGGGCCAACACTTCTGTGAACCAGGACACAGCATGCAAGATCTAAAAGTACTTGTTCTTAAAGGACTTACGAGGCCAATACTTCAGAAAAAAAATAAAAAAAGTTATCCACCTGTGTCAGCTTGTCAGGCACGGAGGACGCCGTCTGCGCCCTCCGTGCCGTTCCGCCGGGTCCCCGCCGCTCCATAGCCCCCCGAACGGTCCCCGACCGCGCGGCCCGGGTCGGGCTCTCCAGCCTGTACTAAGAGGCCGGCCGGAGCTGGCCGCGGCTGCGCAGTACGCATAGCCGCGAGTGCGGCTGCGCAGCTCTAAGGCCAACCCCCCGATCCACGTAACAGTAGCGTGGATCGGGGGGTTGGCCTTAGAGCTGCGCAGCCGCACCCGCGGCTATGCGTACTGCGCAGCCGCGGCCAGCTCCGGCCGCCATCTTAGTACAGGCTAAGGTACACAAGCCAAATACAAATACCAAACTCACAGAAATATCATCAAATACAAGACCGATTTTCCTGCGAGTCATCCAATGTTGTATACATGATACGCTGCATGAAATGCCCCTCAAGAGGAATCTATATAGGAGAAACAGGACAAAAACTGCGCACAAGAATGAACCATCACCGCTTTAAAATTAATGAGGGTAAAATGGACACACCAGTGGGCCAACACTTCTGTGAACCAGGACACAGCATGCAAGATCTAAAAGTACTTGTTCTTAAAGGACTTACGAGGCCAATACTTCAGAAAAAAAATAAAAAAAGTTATCCACCTGTGTCAGCTTGTCAGGCACGGAGGACGCCGTCTGCGCCCTCCGTGCCGTTCCGCCGGGTCCCCGCCGCTCCATAGCCCCCCGAACGGTCCCCGACCGCGCGGCCCGGGTCGGGCTCTCCAGCCTGTACTAAGAGGCCGGCCGGAGCTGGCCGCGGCTGCGCAGTACGCATAGCCGCGAGTGCGGCTGCGCAGCTCTAAGGCCAACCCCCCGATCCACGTAACAGTAGCGTGGATCGGGGGGTTGGCCTTAGAGCTGCGCAGCCGCACCCGCGGCTATGCGTACTGCGCAGCCGCGGCCAGCTCCGGCCGCCATCTTAGTACAGGCTGGAGAGCCCGACCCGGGCCGCGCGGTCGGGGACCGTTCGGGGGGCTATGGAGCGGCGGGGACCCGGCGGACCGGCACGGAGGGTGCGGACGGCGTCCTCCGTGCCTGACAAGCTGACACAGGTGGATAACTTTTTTTTTTATTTTTTTATTTTTTTTCTGAAGTATTGGCCTCGTAAGTCCTTTAAGGGTAACTTCAAAAATGATCAATCAAGAAAAGTTTCTGAGTACAAATTTATGAAAATGTTCAAGACATTAACAGAAGGAATTGTGGAACAGGATTCATGACACCTTATGTAACATGATTGATTTGGCTTCATGATCTTCAGAAACCTGCTGGATTTCATGTATGGTTGCACTAACTCACTGGCTCCAGCCTGCTGATCACCTGACACCTAACGGATAAACAGTAACCAACACAACTGTCATCTTCGTGTTTACCATTTATCTGCATCAGTGTTTTACTTCAGCTTACATCTGGAAATATGCCTGAAGAAGGGGACTAGATCCCAGAAAGCTTGCATCATTTAACTCTATTAGTTAGCCATTAAAAGGTATTATTTCTTACAAAACGTTTTTTTTTTTCTACCTATATAATTTGTTTGGCTAACACGGTACAGAAACTTTTTTGCTACTATGTGATATGGGGAAATCACTCTATGCCTTGATGTTTGAGTCAGAAATATCAACAAAAGTTGTTTTGGGTGACACCTTTAATGACTAACTTTACAAGATTCCTTTGCAAGCTTTCAAAACCTTTAAGTTTCTTCTTCAGGCATGTTACAGAACTGGATCAGAACCATACAAAATACTGTCACATAAACAGGCTTTATATATGATTTTGTAGAGTATCCTGCAATCTGATCTCATGTAGTCTTTCCCTTTTTTTGAAATGTAAATGATCTCATCAAAGCTTAGATCTATTCACTTTGATGAAATTATTTACATTTCAAAAAAAAGGTGAAGACTAACATGAGATCAGATTGCAGGATACTCTACAAAATCATATATAAAGCCCGTGTATGTGACAGTATTTTGTATGGTTCTGATCCAGCTCTGAAACATGCCTGAAGAAGAAACTTAAAGTTTTCGAAAGCTTGCAAAGGAATCTTGTAAAGTTAGTCATTAAAGGTATCACCTAAACAACTATCGTTGTTATGTCTTCAGATTCTCTCCATGACTAATACCAGTGTTGTGTCTGATTACTAGAGATGTAGCGAACTGTTCGCCGGCGAAATTTGGTGGTTCGCATTCGCCTGCACCAGGCGAACTTTTGCGGAAGTTCGATTCGCCCCATAATGCTCTATTGAGCAAAATTTTGACCCTCTACATCACAGTCAGCTGACACATTATTGCCAAACACACTGCTCGAGGCCCTCCCTCCTCCAAGCAAGGCCCTTATGCCATTTGACTCACTTGTCTGCCTACACTAATTAGTTAAGGGACAGCTGCTTCCCTCCACCTTTACTGGCTATTCCCTCCTCCCTCCTACCGGAGGGAGGAGGGTCTCATCTGCCAGGGAATTACATTATTTCAAAAGCCAGCTCACATACCATGGCTGGGAATTGAACCCAGGTCGCAGTGTATGGTAGGCAACTAACATATCCATTATACCACTAGAGTTGGGCCGAACGGTTCGCCTGCGAACGGTTCCAGGCGAACTTTGGGGGTTCGCGTTCGCCTGCATCAGGCGAACTTTTGCGGAAGTTCGATTCGATTCGCCCCATAATGCTGTATTGAGCAAAATTTTTAGCCTACATTTCACTGTCAGCAGACATGTTATTGTCAAACACACTGCTTTCAGTGTTAGAGAACCCGCCTACCCTCCCTTCAAGCTAGGTCCTTTATACCATTTGACTCAGTTGTCTGCCTACACTAATTAATTATGGGACAGCTGGTACACACTCTGCTAGGGAGATTTTAATTCCTCCCCCCTCGGGTCTCTTCTGCCAGGGAATTATACTGTTTTAAAAACCAGTATACATCATACCATAGCTGGTACATCATACCATAGCTGGGAATACATACATGAGTATACATCATACCATAGCTGGGAATCGAACCCAGATCTCACTGTGTGTTGGACACGTCACCCTAAGCACTGTACCACTACAGAAGTAAGTGAAGCTAGCCTAAAATTTAACATTTATGCTCAATGCAATAGAACCATTAGGTTGCTTAAAGGAGAACTGTAGTGAGAGGTATATGGAAGCTGCCATATTGATTTCCTTTTAAGCTATACCAGTTGCCTGGCAGCCCTGCTGATCTATTTGGCTGCAGTAGTGTGAATCACACCAGAAACAAGCATGCAGCTAATCTTGTCAGATCTTACAAAAATGTCAAACACCAGATCTGCTGCATGCTTGTTCAGGGTCTAGGGCTAAAAGTATTGGAGGCAGAGGATCTGCAGGATAGCCAGGTAACTGGTATTGCTTAAAAGGAAATCAATATGGTAGCCTCCATATACCTTTCACTACAGTTCTCCTTTAAAGGGAACCTTAACTGAGAGTGATATGGCTGTTTCCTGTAAACAATACCAGTTGCCTGGCAGTCCAGCTGATCTTTGTGACTGCAATAGTGGCTGAATCACACCCTGAAACAAGCATGCAGCTAATCCAGTCTGACTTCAGTCAGAGCACCTGATCTGCATGCTTGTTCAGGGGCTGTGGCTAAAAGTATTAGAGACACAGGATCAGCAGGCAATTCAGGCAACTGGTATTATTTTAAAAGGAAAAATTAGTTGCATGCTTGTTTCTGGTGTGATTCACACTACTGCAGCCAAATAGATCAGCAGGGCTGCCAGGCAACTGGTATAGCTTAAAAGGAAATCAATATGGCAGCCTCCATATACCTCTCACTACAGTTCTCCTTTAAGCAACCTAATGGTTATATTGCATTGAGCATAAATGTTAAATTTTAGGCTAGCTTCACTTACTTCTGTAGTGGTACAGTGCTTAGGGTGATGTGCCCACCACACAGTGAGATCTGGGTTTGATTCCCAGCTATGGTATGATCTGGTGTTTGACATTTTTGTAAGATCTGACAAGATTAGCTGCATGCTTGTTTCTGGTGTGATTCACACTACTGCAGCCAAATAGATCAGCAGGGCTGCCAGGCAACTGGTATAGCTTAAAAGGAAATCAATATGGCAGCCTCCATATACCTCTCACTACAGTTCTCCTTTAAGCAACCTAATGGTTCTATTGCATTGAGCATAAATGTTACATTTTAGGCTAGCTTCACTTACTTCTGTAGTGGTACAGTGCTTAGGGTGACGTGTCCACCACACAGTGAGATCTGGGTTCGATTCCCAGCTATGGTATGATGTATACTCATGTATGTATTCCCAGCTATGGTATGATGTACCAGCTATGGTATGATGTATACTGGTTTTTAAAATAGTATAATTCCCTGGCAGAAGAGACCCTCCTCCCTCCGGTAGGAGAGAGGAGGGAGGAATTAAAATCTCCCTAGCAGAGTGTGTAGCAGCTGTCCCATAACTAATTAGTGTAGGTAGGCAAATGGTATAAAGGACCTTGCTTGGAGGAGGGAGGGTCCTCCAGCAGTGATGTGTATTTCAAACTTCGCCTCCCCATTGAAGTCTATGGCGGTTCGCGAACCGAACCTTTCGTGGAAGTTCGCGAACAGGGTTCGCGAACCTAAAATCGGAGGTTCGGCCCAACTCTATATACCACCAACACTTCTAGCCAAAACTAGTCCAAGCTCCAAGCTCCAAACTCAATCCAAGAGAAAAATTAGACAAGACAAGACAAATAACATTTATATCACACTTTTCTCCTGGCAGATTCAAAGCGCCAGAGCTGCAGCCACTAGGGGACACTCTATAGGCAGCAGCAGTGTTAGGAAGACTTGCCTAAGGTCTCCTACTGAATATGTGCTTGCTTATTGAGCAGACAGAGCCGAGATTCGAACCCTGGTTTCCTGTGTCAGAGGCAGAGCCCTTAACCATTACACCATCCAGCCACTGCTTAAGGATATGTAGCCAGGCATGGCCTTGCCACCACCAACACTACATGCTGAAGCCAGCCTAGCATGTACCATTTATGCTCAATCCATTTATGCGCAAAAATACAAATCCGCGGAAAGCGGTGACCATCCCTACTAGAGAGAGAGAGAGAGAGATGACCTGGCTATCTGGGGTTCTCTTTGGACAACTGTTGAACACGAAAGGCAAGGCCACGCTACATATCCTTAAGCAGTGGCTGGATGGTGCTATATATCCTTAAGCAGTGGCTAGATGGTGTAATGGTTAAGGGCTCTGCCTCTGACACAGAAGACCAGGGTTCAAATCTCGACTCTGTCTGTTGAGTAAGCCAGCACCTATTCAGTAGGAGACCTTAGGCAAGTCTTCCTAACACTGCTATCTTGTCTAATTTTTCTCTTTACAACTGTTGAACACAAAAGACAAGGCCATGCCTGGCTACATATAGTAAGCCAGCACCTATTCAGTAGGAGACCTAAGGCAAGTCTCCCTAACACTGCTACTGCCTATAGAGCGTACCCTAGTGGCTGCAGCTCTGGCGCTTTGAGTCCACCAGGAGAAAAGTGTGATATAAATGTTATTTGTCTTGTCTAATTTTTCTCTTGACAACTGTTGAACACGAAAGGCAAGGCCATGCCTGCCTACATATCCTTAAGCAGTGGCTGGATGGTGTAATGGTTAAGGGCTCTGCCTCTGATACAGGAGGCCAGGGTTTGAATCTCGGCTCTGTCTGCTCAGTAAGCCAGCACCTATTCAGTTGGAGACCTTAGGCAAGTCTTCCTAACACTGCTACTGCCTATAGAGTGTGCCGCAGTGGCTGCAGCGCTGGTGCTTTGAGTCTGCCAGGAGAAAAGCATGATATAAATGTTATTTGTCTTGTCTAATTTTTCTTTTGGATTGAGCATAAATTGTACATGCTAGGCTATCTTCAGCTAGAAGTGTTGGTGATATAATGGATATGTTAGTTACCTACCATACACTGAGACCTGGGTTCAATTCCCAGCCACGGTATGTAAGCTGGCTTTTGAAATACTGGAATTCCTTGGCAGATGAGACCCTCCTCGCACCTGGTAGGAGGGAGGAGGAAATAGGTAGGAGGGTAGAGGGTGCTCCAGGTATTAGAACCCTTGAAACATGTTTTCTATCATTATTTTAGGCAGTAGAAATTTTTGTAAATTTTGAAGTTTGCATCCCCATTGAAGTCTGTTGCGGTTCGCAAACTTTTTCGCGAACCGAACTTTCCGCGGAGGTTCACGAACGGGGTTCACGAACCGAAAATCGGAGGTTCGCGACATCACTACTGATTACGCTGCCTGTTAATTTGCGCTGCCCTGCATGCGCAGTAGGAGACTGTGCGGCCACAGTTCCTATTTAATTATGCTGCAGGTGGTAAAATACTAAATATCTCCGCTCCCTCACATCCTACACTCCAAAAATTTTCAGGGTAGGAAGGGGACCCCCAAACTACTTTTATGTCAAATTGCAGCCCCTGAGCCCCGCTGGTTCCTGAGATAGGTTTCTCTAATCTATCTCCTGAACTAGCGGGGCTTGGGCTTGCAATTTGGCATAGAGGTCGTTTAGGGGGATCCTCTCCCTACCCTGAAAATTTGAGGAGTGTATGATGTGTGGAAACTGAGATATTTATTATTTTACCATCAGCAGCATAATTAAATTCACACTGAACATGCGTGCTACTCAGTGTGGAAGGGAGCTTCCGGGCACGGGCAGCACATTCAGACATTACACCGGACCACACGCAACTGAGTAAGAAAAACTATCACAAACTGCACCTACAGGCTGGAGGGAGGAGTACAGGTAGTCCCTGACTAACAAATAAGGTAGGGACTTTGTTCTTAAGTTGAGTTTGTATGTAAGTCAGAATGCTGTTCCCATCTTTGCCTCCAGTGTCCAGTGTTCCCCTTTCTCTCCCAGTACATCTACTGTGACATCCTGTGTCTCCAGTACCCCCTCTGTCCCTCTACTGTGTCACCTTGTGTCTCCAGTGTTTGGTAACTCTTGATGTAACCCCAGGACAACCTGTATTATCACAAGCTCTTACCCTACAAGTATAGGGAGAGATAGTAATCCTGTATTAGAGGGGTGGAGAGCAAATAAGACAGTTAAGACAGGAAGAGGACTGAGGGGGACACAAAAGCTTCACTAACCCAAGTCTTATCAACCCTGTCCTCAAGAATCCCCATCAGTACATATTTTGCAGAAAACCAAAAAGATGCAGGTGACATAATTGTTGCCATAGCAGTGCTGATTAACGACCTCTTTGGATTTCCTGAAAACATGCACTGCTGGGCCTTGAGAACAAGGATGGGAAGTACTGCATTAAACCCCTCTTTCTTATGACAATTTTCTCATGATTTTCATAATAAGATGGAATTCTGATCAAAATATTGTTTTAGCTTTATCTAGTTTGGTTTACAAAGAATGGGAGGTCTTCGTATTTGTTTTCCACAGCTTTATCACTTCTTGACAGTATCTGTTAGAATGTGACTTACTGAGAGTGGTTTTGCTTCTTAAAAATGAACAACTCTAGAGCAATTTAGAGTAAAGGGATTTTGGACCATCACTTTCCTCTATTAACCCATTAGCATCTTCCAAAGAGTTATCTTGTTTGAGATAAGTGAGCTGCTTTTGACCTCAAACGGCAGAACTCGTGCTGTAAATTCTTAGAATGCTTTGATCTCTCTCTCTTCTAGCAGAAAATACAGAAACTGAAAGCAGAAGACATTTTATTGTCTCACACTCCCCCCATGTGACAATAGGCCATAAATACGCCTTACAGCAGTACTATTTAGTAGCAAGCAAATGTAACAAATAAGAAATAAAAAAAAGTGCTAAAATGAATTAGCCTGGAACCCTTGCAAGCCTCTAAAAAAATTGGCTAAAGTGTTAAATTGCTCTGCAAATATGTTACAGGTTCTCTGTTTGCGATTTCTATTTATTTAGCCTATCACTTTTGGAATTGCTGTGGATATGCCCAATAACAATGTATGTAAATGTGTTGAAATAATATTTGCCAATATATATATATATATATATATATATATATATATATATATATATATATATATATATGTATATATATATATATATATATATATATACAGTGGTGTGAAAAACTATTTGCCCCCTTCCTGATTTCTTATTCTTTTGCATGTTAGTCACACTTAAATGTTTCTGCTCATCAAAAACCATTAACTATTAGTCAAAGATAACATACTTGAAAACAAAATGCAGTTTTAAATGATGGTTTTTATTATTTAGTAAGAAAAAAACCTCCAAATCGACATGGCCCTGTGTGAAAAAGTAATTGCCCCCCTTGTTAAAAAATAAATTAACTGTGGTTTATCACACTTGAGTTCAATTTCTGTAGTCACCCCCAGGCCTGATTACTGCCACACCTGTTTCAATCAAGAAATCACTTAAATAGGAGCTATCTGACACATAGAAGTAGACCAAAAGCACCTCAAAAGCTAGACATCATGCCACGATCCAAAGAAATTCAGGAACAAATGAGAACAAAGTACTGTAATTGAAATCTATCAGTCTGGTAAAGGTTATAAAGCCATTTCTAAAGCTTTGGGACTCCAGCGAACCACAGTGAGAGCCATTATCCACAAATGGCAAAAACATGGAACATTGATGAACCTTCCCAGGAGTGGCTGACCGACCAAAATTACCCCAAGAGCGCAGAGAAAACTCATCCGAGAGGCCACAAAAGACCCCAGGACAACATCTAAAGAACTGCAGGCCTCACTTGCCTCAATTAAGGTCATTGTTCATGACTCCACCATAAGAAAGAGACTGGGCAAAAACGGTCTGCATGGCAGATATCCAAGGCGCAAACCACTTTTAAGCAAAAAGAACATTAAGGCTTGTCTCAATTTTGCTAAAAAAAACATCTCAATGATTGGCAAGACTTTTGGGAAAATACCTTGTGGACCGACGAGACAAAAGTTGAATTTTTTGGAAGGTGCGTGTCCCGTTACATCTGGCGTAGAAGTAACGCAGCATTTCAGCAAAAGAACGTCATACCAACAGTAAAATATGGTGGTGGTAGTGTGATGGTCTGGGGTTGTTTTGCTGCTTCAGGACCTGGAAGGCTTGCTGTGATAGATGGAACCATGAATTCTACTGTCTACCAAAAAATCCTGAAGGAGAATGTCCGGCCATCTGTTTGTCAACTCAAGCTGAAGCGATCTTGGGTGCTGCAGCAGGACAATGACCCAAAACACACCAGCAAATCCACCTCTGAATGGCTGAAGAAAAACAAAGTGAAGACTTTGGAGTGGCCTAGTCAAAGTACTGACCTGAATCCTATTGAGATGTTGTGGCATGACCTTAAAAAGGCGGTTCATGCTAGAAAACCCTCAAATAAAGCTGAATTACAACAATTCTCCAAAGATGAGTGGGCCAAAATTCCTCCAGAGCGCTGTAAAAGACTCGTTGCAAGTTATCGCAAATGTTGATTGCAGTTATTGCTGCTAAGGGTGGCCCAACCAGTTATTAGGTTCAGGGGGCAATTTCTTTTACACACAGGGCCATGTAGGTTTTGAGTTATTTTTCTCACTAAATAATAAAAACCATCATTTACAACTGCATTTTGTGTTCAATTATGTTATCTTTGACTAATAGTTAATGGTTTTTGATGAGCAGAAACATTTAAGTGTGACAAACATGCAAAAGAATAAGAAATCAGTAAGGGGGCAAATATTTTTTCACACCACTGTAAATACAGAGGGTGCTGCAGCACACAACAGGAAAACAGTGACAGGGGCTCTTGGTTACGCTTTAACGCGTTTAAGCTCACCAACTGCGCCAAAGTGTCCCCGATCTGGTGAGTCCTACTCTAACCAGGCAAAAATGCTAGTTTTTATCAGTGTTCTAGTGGGAACCATGCCAGAAGCCCAGGGGTCAGCTAAATGGGAGGAATGAAATTAAAAACACCTCACCTTCTACTAGCTACTAACTGAACTATTTATCCCATTTAGCTGACCCCTGAGCTTCTGGCATGGTTCCCACTAGAACGCTGATAAAAACTAGCATTTTTGCCTGGTTAGAGTAGGACTCACCAGATCGGGGACACTTTGGCGCAGTTGGTGAGCTTAAACGCGTTAAAGCGTAACCAAGAGCCCCTGTCACTGTTTTCGTGTTGTGTGCTGCAGCTCCCTCTGTATTTATATATTTCTTATGGAGATTGGGGTTCTCCAGTGCTGCGTGCATGCTTTGCATAGTATTGCATAAAATTCGGTTTGTGCTGCTCATCCATTGGCATATATATATATATATATATATATATATATATATATATATATATATATATATATATATATATATATATATATATATATATATTGTTTTTTAACAAACGTTAAATTAAGCTGACTAATCTTTCATTAAAAAAAAGTATATACATATACAGTATATTCTACACCTGAACGGCCATATCCATACTACTACAGGGTCCACAGTTTGTTATTGTTGTTCTTGTTTATGGTATAGTTTTATTTTTGTTGTTTTTCGCATACTATTTGCTAACGCCTCCTTTCCTCTACTTGGAGTGGGTATACTTCAGCACCCTTATTAGGAAGAAACTTTTGTTGATTAATACTTGGCTTGCTGACTCCATTCCCCTTATTATCTAAATGGGAATAAATCTACGGTCTTTTCATTTTGTATCGCCTTAAACTATGTCATTTTTTTGTCATTTTATGCCATTATATGACATTCATGGTTGGTGTTTTTACTGTTTGATTAAATAAAAAATAAACACTTTTTGAAAGTAAAAAATAAATAAAGTATTAAATAAATAAAAACATGTTAGAGATATGTTTCAAATATCTTAATTTTGTTTCAGTCATTTTATTACATTCAGCAGTCCATTCAAAATATCCTAATGGAATGAATTTCTCTTGTGTGTTCCATCCATGCGTATGACTTTCTTCAGGGAGTTTTAGTCCCCCTTGTTTTATTTAATAACCTCCCAAGGCCAAAACAAAAACCTATAAATTGGAAACATTTGTATTCATCCATTATTTCTAAATGTGTGGCTTGAAATATAATCTGGAGTTCTATAAAAAACTGCATTTTCACATTATCTCAACCGACATTTGCATTGAAAAATTAAATATAAAAAAGTAAAAATATTTTGATGTTAAGCTGAAATTTTTGAGCGGACCAAAATCATCTTCAAAAGTTATCATGAAAAGCATTCAGCATTTCTTAAACAAAAATACATTGTTCCTCAATGCAGAAAAGGATAGAACAAAGTTGCTACCAGTAAAAAAATATGCCTATAAGTAAACATGGTAAGAGAAAAAAAAATACAGTAAAAGGTACATACACCCATGCAACATAATGCACGACCAACCACCCAACATAACGAACCGCACAACTTATTGTTTGCGTGACCACTATGTACACATGCCCTGACCAACTAAACAAACTCATTTTGAAATACTGTGCACATGCCATACCACGCATTCAAGTCGTTCAAGCTATGTGTACACATGTGGCCAACCTGCACGCTAGTTGGTCATTTGATCTGCTGGTTGGATCAGGCAATCCACCCATTATCAGTTAGTCATCTTGTCATTTGCATCCCGTACACACACTCAACTAATCATTCACCAGACAAGTTGGAACACTAGTTGGGTGTAAAAGTTGCACATGTGTATGAGCCTGAACAGTGTTTGTTTATGACTAGAAACAAGAAACTTGATTTGATTTCTTTCTATTAAAGGAATACTATCGATTCACATATTTTTTTCAATTGACACAAGAATTGTTTGGGAAGTGCTGCTAAGTACTGGTGTATACATTTTAGTAGCAACTTCTTTGTTTACTGTTATCAAAATACATTCAATCTTTACTGACGAAAAAACTGACAGCTGACTGAGCCATGAGGAGAGGGGAAATTCCCCTCACACTTGATCAGTTAACTCTATGTGTAGCTCTGTTTGTGACAGAGAAGAGAGCTCCCAACAGCAGCAGTTCCTGTGTCCTGTGTTTCTGAATGACCTTGTAACGATCGGTGTAACACAGAGAGGATCTGATTACCGGTGATCTGCAGTATCACTGGAAATACAGATATATACCTGATTATTGATGATCTGCAGTATCACTGATAATCAGATATACAAGCTAACCTCTGGACACCTGAGTAGAGTGTTTGGTGCAAACAGTAATAATGAGAGGACTGGGCCTCAGAGCAGTAAGGAGTACTGCACAATTCCTTCTGGACTCTCCCGGAGGGAGGAGTCAGGCTGAGAGAAGGAGTGACAGAACCAGAGTGACACTCTAGAGGAAGTGTCACTATCAGGACTGGGAACCGCCTCTAACAGTAAGGTCGGTTCTCGAGGTCGGACAGATCAGGTCGTAACCACACGGACAGACAAGGTACAGATTCAGAAGGCAAAGGCGGAGTTTAAAGTACAGGCAGGGTTCAGCAACAGGGTATCAGAAATATCGGGGTACAAAATCAGAAGGCAGATGCAGAGTCTATGGACGAGCCGGGATTCGGCAACAGAGTATCAGAATAACAAAGTACAGGATCAGAGTTCAGGAGAATGGTCAGGCAGGCAGAAGATCATAACAGATAATCACAATCAAACTAGTACTTTAAACTATCAACAGAATCTATCTAAGTGTAGGATTACAGCTCCAGCTGGTCCCGGCACACTTTCGGATCTGACTCAGGTCTGCGTGCTCCCACGTAGTGATCACAACGCCAGACAACCAGCAACTGAACAGCCAGCAGTATATATACCAGAACACTCTCCAGGCCTCTCCCAAGTGCTGGACCAATGAGAGGTGTAACAACTGTCAGCTGACCGGCCTGGTCAGCTGACTCACTTCTGGCTGTTATATAAGCTCTGCCTCTGTGCGCGCGCGCGCGTGCGAGTCACTCTGAATCTTGGTGGACTATCAGTCCCAGCCACACCAGTACTGTCTTGCAATGTATCCATTGGACCGGGCGTGGGAGCTGCCGCACCGCTCACTACACCAGCGGCGGCTTCCCCACGCTCAGCCCCCTTGTCAGGGACACTGCCGTGCGGCAAGTCCGCCACCTCCAATGCGGATTCCGCCGCTGCCAATGCGGATTCCGCCACTCTGCCTATGCGGCATGCGGTGGTTTTTCCGCGTTGTGACGCCATGCTGGACGCGGAAACAGCTGCCTCACCCTGAGAAGCGGCAGCTTTTCCGCGTTACTTCACAGTACCCCCCCCCTCGAGGAGTGGCCTCCGGACAACTCCTCCCAGGCTTCTCGGGATGCAAGGCATGAAACTCCTTCCTTAACTCGTCCGCATACATGCGAGTCCCCGGTACCCATTGTCTCTCCTCAATGCCATACCCTTTCCAATGCACCAGATATTGCACTGAATTCTGGACCATACGTGAGTCTAATATTTTCTCTACCTCATACTCAGGTCTCTCATCCACCATCACAGGAGGAGGAGGAGCGGGGCCCACATGGACTGCAGGTTTCAGCAGGGACACATGGAAAGATCTTACGCCCCGCATGCTGGCCGGAAGATCTATGGCATAAGTGACGTTGTTGATTTTCTTGGTCATTGAAAATGGACCCACAAACCTGGGGCCTAATTTGGCTGAGGGCTGCTTCAGGGTCAAATGACGTGTGGAAACCCAGACTAAGTCCCCTGGTTGAAACTTCCATTCCAGAGAACGTTTCTTGTCAGCTTGACCCTTTTGACTTAAAAACGCCTTCTCCAAATTACTCTTAACAATTCCCCAATTTTCTCTGAGTGACTTCTGCCAAGCCTCCAGTGCTGGAAACGTAGTGGAGGCCACTGGCAATGGGGAAAACTTAGGCAACCTCCCGGTCACTACCTGAAACGGAGAGAATCCCGAGGAGGAACTTCTTAAATTATTGTGCGCAAATTCCGTGAATGGTAAAAACCTAACCCAATCGTTCTGCGCCTCAGCAAAATAGCATCTCAAAAACTGCTCCAGTGATTGATTGACCCTCTCCGTCTGCCCATTGGTCTGTGGGTGGTAGCCCGACGAGAATGACAGCTCCATGCCCATTTGATTACAAAATGCCCTCCAAAATCCTGACACAAATTGGACTCCCCTATCTGACACAATGTTCTCCGGGATGCCATGCAGCTGGAAAATGTGAATGATGAACAATTCGGCCAGTTCCTGAGCTGAGGGGAGTCCTTTCAGGGGCACAAAATGGGCCATTTTGCTAAAATGGTTGACTACCACCCAAATGACAGACATGCCTTCAAACCTGGGCAGTTCCCCTACAAAATCCATGGACAGGTGGGTCCATGGCTCACTCGGGGTGGGCAAAGGCTGCAA
Organism: Hyperolius riggenbachi; assembly: GCF_040937935.1. Taxonomy (NCBI): domain Eukaryota; kingdom Metazoa; phylum Chordata; class Amphibia; order Anura; family Hyperoliidae; genus Hyperolius; species Hyperolius riggenbachi. Next base: position 19,765,340 of record NC_090648.1, read on the forward strand.
CCTTCCCACAGGTGCCAGCCGGGAGGGTTTACTTTTAGCACATACCGCACATTCTCTGACATATTCGTTGCAGTCTGTTGCCATAGAAGGCCACCAAGCACACCTGGCAACCAGATCCTGCGTTCTGGCAGCTCCAGGGTGACCAGCATTCTTATGGGCGTGAAACATCTGTAGAACCTGCAGACGAAATGGCAATGGGATAAACATAACCCCCTCAGGTTTTCCCTCAGGGACATTCTGCTGAAAGGGACCCAAAACCTCTGTCCAATCCTCCCAGGTCTCTGTGGCTGCTAACACTAACCTCTGCTGGATGATGGACTCAGGAGCGGGGGGCTGTGCTGTCTCTGGTTTGAAACATCTGGACAGGGCATCTGCCTTGATGTTTTTGCTGCCTGGAGTGTACGTGATTATAAATCTGAACCTAGTAAAAAATAAAGACCAACGGGCCTGACGGGGACTCAGTCTCTTTGCCCCCTCGATGTATTCTAAGTTCTTGTGATCAGTGTAAACCGTGATAGTATGTTCTGCCCCTTCTAACCAATGGCGCCATTCTTCAAATGCCAATTTAATGGCCAGCAGTTCCCGATTGCCTATATCGTAGTTTTTCTCTGCCGGTGAAAACCTACGGGAGAAATAAGCGCATGGGTGTAATCTGCCCTGCAATCCTGACTGTTGAGACAGCACCGCCCCCACCTTAACCTCTGAGGCATCAACCTCCACAATAAAGGGGTAAGACGTGTCTACGTGTCTCAAAATGGGCGCTGAGCAAAACAATTTTTTCAGATGGGAAAAGGCTGCAACAGCCTCAGAGGACCAGTGGCTGGTATCTGCCCCCTTTTTTGTGAGACTGGTAAGGGGGGCAATTATTGTGGAATACCCCTTTATGAACCTCCTATAATAGTTAGCAAAACCCCAAAATCTCTGCAAAGCCTTCAACCCCACTGGCTGTGGCCATTCCAAAACAGCTGTGACTTTGGCAGGATCCATCGACAGGCCAGAGGTGGAAATCACATACCCTAAAAACGTGATGGTGGTTACCTCAAAAATACACTTCTCCACTTTGGCATGAAGCATATTTTGTCTCAATTTGTCCAACACAAATTTAACATGGATCCTGTGCTCAGAGAGGTTGTTGGAATAGATCAGTATATTGTCGAGGTACACTAGTACAAATCTACCCAGCACCTCCCTGAAAACCTCATTGATTAATTCTTGGAAGACGGCTGGCGCATTGCACAACCCGAAGGGCATCACTAAGTACTCGTAATGCCCGTCGGGTGTGTTGAAGGCCGTCTTCCATTCATCGCCCTTTCTAATGCGGATCAGGTTGTATGCACCCCTCAGATCTAATTTAGAGAAGATCTTGGCGTCTGTGACCTGCGTGAACAAATCGTCTATCAATGGTAGCGGATAACGATTCTTTACCGTGATTTTATTCAGGCCACGGTAATCGATGCAAGGTCGGAGACCCCCGTCTTTTTTCTTAACAAAAAAGAAACCAGCCCCAGGAGGCGACCGGGAGGGGGGGATGAACCCATTAGCTAGATTGTCGCAGATATACTCCTGCATGGCTATTTTCTCTGGTCCAGACAAGTTATACAGGTGACCCCGGGGGGGGCATACAACCGGCACGGAGATCGATGGGGCAATCGAAAGGGCGATGAGGAGGTAACTTATCTGCCGCCTTGGGACAGAATACGTCTGAAAATTCTGAATATTGCTCGGGAACACCCTCCATATGAATTTTAGCCTGCCCTAGTGTCACTTTCCCTAAACACTGCTGGAAACAGAAATCGGACCAACTGGTTAATTGTCCTGCAGCCCAACTGATCTGTGGTGAATGGAGCTGCAGCCAGGGCATACCTAAGACAATCGTGGAGGTAGTCATGTGTAATACAAAAAAACGTAAACTTTCCTTATGCAGGACCCCAATAGTGATTTCCACCTCTGGTGTCTGAGACAGCGGACGGTCCCTTTGTAACGGGGAGTCGTCCATGGCAGTAACCTGAATAGGTGGTTTTACTGGGGTGAGTGGAACGCCCAACTTTTCTGCAAACTCGGAACTCATAAAATTAGCCGCTGAGCCTGAATCAATAAAGGCCTCTGTGGCTTCAGATTTGTCCCCCCATGTAATCGTACATGGAAGGAGCAAACGTTTTTCTTTTAAGGGCATGAGTCAGGCGCCTAGGGTGCTACCCTCCACAACTCCTAGGTGGTAGCGTTTCCTGGCTTATTAGGGCAGTTTTGTACCCTATGCCCTCCTTCAGCACAGTACAGACAGAGTTGCTCCGTCATTCTCCGTCTTCGCTCCACCTGGGTCAACTTTGACCGACCGATCTGCATCGGCTCAGGAGGAGGCAAGACCGGAGAAGATGAGGCAGAGGAGGAGGATGTTACCAAGGGTGCAGCAGGAGGTGCCGCGTAAGATGTGTACCTGACACGGTTACTACCCCTGGTCTGTCTCTGATGGCGCAGCCTGCGGTCGATACGAATGGCCGACGAGATGGCCTCATCGACCGTCTTGGGCTCGGGCTGGCTCAACATTAAGTCGGAAACCTCATCCGACAACCCAGACAAAAAACAGTTTAAGAGGGCATAGGTGTCCCACCTGGCAGTGACTGACCACCTCCTAAATTCCGCCGCATACTCTTCGACTGGACCCTTGCCCTGCCGTAAAAGCTTGAGTTTCCACTCAGAGGTCGCGGCAAGGTCTGGGTCGTCGTAGATTACTGCCATGGCTTTAAAGAATTCCTCTACAGAGGTAAGAGCTGTGTCTCCGAGAGGTAGGCTATACACCCAGGTCTGGGAATCGCCCGATAATAAAGTTTTAATAAACGTGATTCTCTGGGTCTCAGTACCAGAGGATTGGGGTCTCAATTCAAAATAGGTTAACACTCTACTCCTAAAATTGCGGAAGTCAGATCTGTGGCCTGAAAACCTCACGGGTACGGGAATCCGTATATCAATGCTAGGAGGGGATCGCACCTCATCCACTGAGTTCTGGAGGGTTTGTACAGAGCCTGACAAAGCCTCAATCAATGCTTTGTGTTCACCCAGCACTCGATTAACGTTATCCACCGAAGTGGCAAGTTCCCCCAGAGGACCAGTGCGTGCGTCCATTTTGGTTATGGTCTGGCATTCTGTAACGATCTGTGTAACACAGAGAGGATTTGATTACCAGTGATCTGCAGTATCACTGGAAATACAGATATATACCTGATTATTGATGATCTGCAGTATCACCGATAATCAGATATACAAGCTAACCTCTGGACACCTGAGTAGTGTGTTTGGTGCAAACAGTAATAATGAGAGGACTGGGCCTCAGAGCAGTAAGGAGTACTGCTCAATTCCTTCTGGACTCTCCCGGAGGGAGGAGTCAGGCTGAGAGAAGGAGTGACAGAACCAGAGTGACACTCAAGAGGAAGTGTCACTATCAGGACTGGGAACCGCCTCTAACAGTAAGGTCGGTTCTCGAGGTCGGACAGATCAGGTCGTAACCACACGGACAGACAAGGTACAGAATCAGAAGGCAAAGGCGGAGTCTGAAGTACAGGCAGGGTTCGGCAACAGGGTATCAGAAATATCGAGGTACAAAATCAGAAGGCAGATGCAGAGTCTATGGACGAGCCAGGGTTCGGCAACAGAGTGTCAGAATGACAAAGTACAGGATCAGAGTTCAGGAGAATGGTCAGGCAGGCAGAAGGTCATAACAGATAATCACAATCAAACTAGTACTTTAAACTATCAACAGAATCTAGCTAAGTGTAGGATTACAGCTCCAGCTGGTCTCGGCACACTTTCGGATCTGACTCAGGTCTGCGTGCTACCACGTAGTGATCACAACGCCAGACAACCAGCAACTGAACAGCCAGCAGTATATATACCAGAACACTCTCCAGGCCCCTCCCAAGTGCTGGACCAATGAGAGGTGTAACAACTGTCAGCTGACCGGCCTGGTCAGCTGACTCACTTCTGGCTGTTATATAAGCTCTGCCTCTGTGCGCGCGCACGTGTCACTCTGAATCTTGGTGGACTATCAGTCCCAGCCACACCAGTACTGTCTTGCAATGTATCCATTGGACCGGGCGTGGGAGCTGCCGCACCGCTCACTACACCAGCGGCGGCTTCCCCACGCTCAGCCCCCTTGTCAGGGACACTGCCATGCGGCAAGTCCGCCGCCTCCAATGCGGATTCCGCCGCTCTGCCTATGCGGCATGCGGCGGTTTTTCCGCGTTGTGATGCCATGCTGGACGCGGAAACAGCCGCCTCACCCTGAGAAGCGGCGGCTTTTCCGCGTTTATTCACAGACCTGTCTGAAGAGAGCAGAGGAAATGTAACTAATTCTCACAGCTTTTTCATACTGTTTTTGCTTTCAGAGTTTGATATGTTTAATATTTGCTTTCTGTAGTCTGATATGCAACTCTGGCTGTGCATTGAAGCAGACACCCCTTCTGCAATTGATTTGTCCCAATATAGCTAAATCCTACCCTCAATAAATTACAGTTTTTGCCTCTGATATTTAACATGAAAATTAGGAAAATGTTTACACAGCTACTTAGACATTATTTGCACACTGTCATTTTAGAACACTTGGGTATCGATAGTATTCCTTTAAGGAAGGTGAAGCTAAGTGGGTGAAGCTAAGTTGAAGTTTTTTATTTAACCAATCTATTCAGAGACTGTTCCCCAAAGTTCCCACAAGTATGCAGCATTTCCTCGCATCCCTGTCAGACAGAATCAGAATGCATTTATTTTGCCAAGTACAATGGAGTTGTACCTGGAATTATTTTTGGCATATACAAGGTCGGTGATGGTGCAATGTAGAAAAGAAAAAAAAATATAACACATTCAGGTACAAGTGGAGAATACGTAAGAAGTCATCGTACACACACACAAAGAGACACAGCTGGGAAGGACCAGAAGGGTAGTCTGAGTGCGATGTTTAGCAGAGCTACCACTATACAGCGACGCTCAACTGCTCTGCTGCCTTGTCCTGTCCCATAGAGTAGCCAGCTTGTCCCTATTTTGCTGCTCTTGTTTGGGTGTCCTGGTCTCCCAGGCAGTAGCACCTGTACTTCTTTGCATCATGGTGTTGATGGATCCCGCAGTGTGATTGCAGGGAACAGCATGTAGTGTCCTTATCTTGCCCGGGATGCTGGGTACTGGCCCACGTGCAGTCCGATTTTAGTAGACCATCAAGGTTGTGGTTGCTGGCTGATCGAGGTGTGCGGATGGTGACAAGGTCTGCAGACAGTGACTGAGGTCCACACATTAAAGAATCGGGGGTATATAGCATGCGATATGAAAGAAAGGTTGAAAGGTGATAACAAGGCCGGAGCCCTGAGTGCCGTGGCTACCCCTCAGGCGCCATCTTGAGCTATCAGACAAGGAAAAGCTGCCTATTCCATAAACAGGCTTGCCATAAGAATTTCATACTGCCACAATTCAGACAGTATGTTGTGGTTTACCGCAGTGGACCAGTGCCACATCCAATTTGGAAATGGACGTGGCACCCAAGTGGAAATAGACCCAAACTGTCTTGTAGCAAGGAAAATAACAAATGTTATAATTTGTTTATTTAATGTACTCATTGTCTTAATATTTATAGACTTACCTGAAAGATATACAACACAAACACAAGGGAAGACAAGTGAACTATTTTATCTATACAATACATTTTAGCACTGACTTTTAATTAGTTTATCCAAAAGGATTACATGATTGCATATTATGTCCAAAACTCCTCAAAATCTTTACATTTTATATTTGTTTGGATTGCACAAATCTAGAAGATAGTATTGTGCTGCCTCAGGTTTACCTACAGTGTTTTAGATCTCAAACTATGCGCATTTTATTTCATTTTGTTCTAGGGCTCACACTGTGCAAAGAAACAACTGCAATTGTCTGCAACAAAGAAAATATTAATCGCAATTAAATTTGTGGTGCAAATCTGCATGTAAACCACTATGCGTTGAAAAAAATTATAGTTGTTTGTCTGCAATAAGCAGAACGATGCTCAATGCCAGATCATATTTTTTTAAACTCAAGAGGAAAAGAAAATAGTATAATGAGTTTTCCATGTGATAATGCAGATGCAACACTGTTAGTTACACAAAAAGTTACTAAACCAAAAACCAAACCAAACCAGTATAGTTTGCTAGACTGCCATTTTTTCATTTATCAAGATATTACAATCACATGTAACCATGATAGAAATGATGCTATTGTGGCCTAAGACACATGTTAACTTGATACCTCAAAGGCATAAAATCCAAGTCAGACCTTGATGACTACAGAGATTTCTGCCAAGATAGTACCATGATATCCTTTCATTGATAAATCCTACTGATAAGTGTAATGAAGACTGCACCTGTAACTGAGGATACAAATAAAGATGAATCGGTTGTCTTGTGGATAGATCTTTTCGCAACCTGTACAGGGATTTCAGATAGCTTTTTTGTGATATTTCACATTGTGCTGAGAACAATTTACCTTTTCTACTCCAACAGGAAATATCCTGCTGCATGATACACAAACAGACAATAATACATATGTGTACCTCAACGTGCTGGTCCCTGGTGTGAATTAGATTCAAGTGTAATAGCAAGAATAAACACTGGTTATATTAAAAAAAAAAATAAAGTAGAGGAGGAAAGGTTAAATGGCAGATAGTTAGAAAGAGTTTTAGTCTCCTAAAAAAGTTACCCACGCATTCATTGTCCATAGTCATAAGGAAAGAGTGATTTAGGCATATTTGGTTTAAGAACCACTCCCGCAGATGCAGATCATTCTATGGGCCTGTTTGTCGTTAAAGACATCAATGAAAACCCAGACTCTGCCACTCTTGCTACTGTTAATCCATCCAGTCTGCTCTTAGAGTCACCAGGTAGACAAATAGTGAGGGAAGTTGTTACTAAAACCCTCCCCTTCCAAGGGTAAGGCTTTAATACTGTATTCTAGAAAGTGTGTTCTGATGAAATGCACCAGAGATGCCACAGAGTCTAGCCCAGATGAAGTCAGATCTTCCTTAAAATGGAAATTGTGGTACAAACAGATACATTCTAAATCTTTTCCTATCCAGAAAGGGGGGTACTTACAAAATGAGTGGAATTTCTCTTGCAAATGTTGATCATGATTCTCTGTGTATTGTTTAGTGTTTTATTATGTTGTTTAATTCCCATTTCTCAGGAAAGTTGCACAGTGAATGGATGTTGCTACTGTCCATATGTTAATGCCTGGAGGAGGAGTAGAGTTAATGTCAATCTCTAAGTCTAACCCTACAGTCTCTTCGACTCCTCCAGAAACCAACCGTAATACTCAACGTCCAGATTTTTTATATGAAACGATGCTGGGAATAGTGTAAATCCTGTACTAAGATTTAAACTACAAATTCCAATATTCATGCAGAGTGAAGGGAAATGAATGGTTATTCAGTTCAAAAACCCCCATGGTCACCACTGCCCTTTCAATTCCAGAAAATGCAGGTCATGTGTTCCCTGAACCCATTTATAAAACCACAAGAGAGAAGGGGGGAGGAAAAAATAAAAAATAAATAGACTTCGGATATCCGGATAGAAAAAACGGAAGTGCCCTTTAACTTGCTTTAACCCTCTGGGCGATACAATTACATCGCCCAAGAGGCAGCACTTTAAAAAAAAAAAAAAAATTAAATCATGTAGCGAGCCCTGGGCTCGCTACATGATAGCCACTGTGCAGCGGCATCCCCTAACCCACTCCGATCGCCTTCGGCGATCAGAGTAAGCAGGAAATCCCGTTCAGAACGGGATTTCCTGCTAGGCTTCCCCGGTCGCCATGGCGACGGGGCGGGATGACGTCACCGATGTCATGAACGTCGTGACATCAGAGGGAGTCCCGATCCACCCCTCAGCGCTGCCTGGCACTGATTGGCCAGGCTGCGCAAGGGGTCGGGGGAGGGGGGCTGCGCGGTGCTGCACGGCGGTAGCATCGAATCGGCGGCGAGCGGCAGCGATCAGAAGTTACATGCAGCTAGCAAAGTGCTAGCTGCATGTAACAAAAAAAAATTATGCAAATCGGCCCACCAGGGCCTGAGAACTCCTCCTGCGCGACATACCCCGAGCTCAGCATGGGATTATCGCCCAGGAGGTTAAAAACGTTTTTAAGGGTATATGAGGCATGTAGCATCATAATTTTTTTTAAAGGGAAACACTAATTGATGATGTAGGGATTTAAAATCCCCCCTCCCCCCCCCCCAAAAAATGGCTGTAAATTAACATTAGGCCTATGTTCCAGACAGCGGTTGTGCAGCCCACATTGTGTCCAAAGTCCAACCGCACAACTGGGACATGATAGTTTTCAGCCAAGACACCTCCAAAAAATTACACAGCAATTGTGTTTTGGGTTAAATATAGGTAGTATCAGTGGCCTGTGGCACCCTGGCCTAGCGGTGCAAGCAGCACAGGCAGCAGGAGCAGGGCAATGCAGCAGGTGTAACGTGTGCCAGGAGCATGCCAGACGTGTCACGTGGCACTTGGCAAGTGTCACGTGGCTCTTGCCAAGGGGCACGTGGCACTTGCCAAGTGTCACATGGCACTTGGCAAGTGTCACGTGGCTCTTTCCAAGTGGCATGTGGCACTTGCCAAGTGGTATGTGACACGTGCCAAGTGCCACGTGCCAAGTGCCGAGTGACAGACAGCAGAGGAGAAGACATTAGTGCACACTAACTGTCACACTGGCACTGTTCACAGCACAGCAGTTCTGTTGAAAGCTAACACAGTAGTACTACTACTACTCTAACAACTACTAGCACACTGACTGCAGTACTACAGTACTAACTAACTACACAATAACACAGTAATCCTATTCCCTAATCCCTAACCTACCTAACCTATACCTAAGGCTAATAGCTGGCCAGCAGGCAGCAGCTGGCCTGGTCTGTGCAAAGCACACACACAGACACATAGCAGCTGCCTGCAGCACACACTGACTGTCATACAATGACATCAATCAACCTAATTAACGATTTAACAATAGTGTAGTGATAGTGAAATGGTTAATTACTGAACAGCTTATCACTGTGTACAGCCCTTGGCCCAGCAGCACTGGAGCACACACTCTGACTGTCACAGTGTGACATCAATCAAGCTAATTAATGATTTAACAATACTAGTGTAGTGATAGTAGTGAAGGGGTTAATCACTGAACAGCTTTAGGTTTATAACTGTGTACAGCCCCCTTGTTAGGCCACCACCAGCACTGAAGCATATCTCTCAGTGAGCATTCAGCAAGCTAAGACTATATGTCTCATCATGGCAGCCCTCCTTTTTATACAGGGGGGCAGGCCAGTGTTCCTTTCTGTGATTGGGTGCCAGGGCTTCTGCTGAGAGCCCTCTGATTGGCTCCAGGACATCATCACCTTAGTTACAGTATTTTGGATCTGGATATCCACAGATATCCGCGGATATCCAGGTTATGCGGCCAAATATCCGCACATAGCTATCCGGATTTTGGTCCAGGTATCCGGAATCCGAATCCGGTCGGATAGCTTTAAAAAGTTTGGATATCCGGATTTTGGTCCAGGTATCCGGAATCCGAATCCGGTCGGATAGCTTTAAAAAGTTTGGATATCCGGGTTACCCGGATATCCGGAATCCGGATGAGCACCCCTGCTGTTAATATCCAAAAGCTGGTACCCATGACATTAAGTCTCACCCTCACTTCCTGAAACAGATTAGGGATAGAGTGATTGACATAGATGTTTAGACAATCTTCTAGTAAAGGATTGTTGAATGAATTACTAACCACTTAGTGGGCTGTTGGAACTTAGGTCTGAATGTCTATTGACTATCTTTGAATGTTGTTTTAGGCAATGTTCCTGGGTAAAATAGGATCTGTGATTAAAGAGGGACTGCCATTTCGCTAGGTAGTCCTGAGTTGACACCACCTTCCAATGGCTATAATGGCGAGGTAGGAGTCATCTCTAATTAGGTAGGGGTAGATAGATGGGAAATTAAAGGAGGGTGAGGGGAGATCTGGTCATCATTAGCCTAAACGGTGACTATCGTTGTACATAAAAATGCCATTGAAGGGGGGACTGTGGTCGAGAGACCCATAGGTTCTATATTTCAATGTCATTTTTTCTCTACACCCACTCTGTTTTTTTTTTTGTTTTTTTTTTGTGCTTCCTTGGCTCCCGCCTTTCGGCAGGGGCCCTGAATGCTAGGGCTTAAAGCCGCATACCCGGGAAAAATGACAGTGCCATTATAACACTGCCACAAAACCGGGCATGCGGCGCCCTCTGGGTCCTTCTCAAAGGGAAGGACCCAAGGGTTCCCTTCCCCCCGAACCGAGGTTCGGAGAGGAGTGGAACCGTTATCCCCTCGCCAGAGGCTCGGGGACCACTTGGGGCCTCTCATTTCCCGAAGGCACGAGATGGCCCCCCTGCCCCAGTTGTTGCCAACTGGGTTCATGGACTAAGTATCTACCGGGAGGGAGATGCACAAGGACGACCGTGGGCAAGGTGCCTTTAGCCATCCTTCTCGCATGCCCCTGCCGGCTCATGCTTACTTTCTCTGTGGCCCCTTGTCTGACGTGCGGTGCACAGCAAGTGCCATGATCCGCACGTCCTCCGAGGTGCCACAGCATAACCAATACTTACCATCAACAAGCGACAGGTGGGGTAGGGGAAAAGGGGGAAGGGAGGGTAGGGTAAGGGTGTACCTGAGGCTTTATTGAGGGTTAACACACATGAAGGAGAGAGGAGGGGGGACAGGACAAACCTGTGAAGATCAGTCGTCGTCCTGTTCCTCTAGAGAGTCCATGAGGCTATAGTCTCTGAGCAGGCTGTGGATCAGTCTGCGACCATCCTCCTTGGACATCATTTCCCTCCGTCGTACAAACTTGTTCCTGGCGCACCACATGGCGTCCTTAAAGCAGCACATGATGCGCCAAGCTTCCTCGATCTTCCCTTCTGAGTGATCTCCGTCGAAAAGCCCATACATCACTGCGTAGTGGGTAATAGCTTCTCTTGGGATAACACCCGACAGTTCTTGTCCCAAGGCGTCCAGCAGCCTCTGTGCATACGGACAGTCCCAGAAAATGTGCAGCGATGTTTCTTCCTGGACTATGCACAAGGGGCAGTGTCTGTATCTGCACAGGTTCCTGGAATGCATGAAGGTCCTAAGGGGCAGTCCCCCTCGGATGGCCATCCAGGACAGGTCCTTGTGTTGGTTGGTAAGTTTCCTGGATGCCACATTCTTCCATACATACCTGGAGGTGCTGTCTGGTAGCCCTGGGATGGATTCCATACTGTCTCTGGCTCTAATAGTCTTGTAGACCATCTTTGGCTTCCACAGGCCTGGTTTGATCTCCTCCAGTCGCTGCTCTTTGATGAACTTGGAGGCTTCCAAGTAGAACCAAGGAGTGTCCCAGTTGTAGGGGATGGAGCTGTCCCACTTGTCCCACCTTAACGACCTCCAAAGGGGGAGCAGGAAGAAGCGAGACATGGAGTTGCCTGCGGAGCCCTGTGCATAGTTTGTGATAGTTCTGCGGATGCAGTTACACACAAAGAAGACCCACAGCATCGTAGGGATGTCGGGCACGCCCTTACCCCCCTTGTGGTGCTCCTTGTACATAACCGCCCGCTTCACTCTGTCCATCTTGGATCCCCAGATGAAGTGGAAAACTGCCCTGGTGATGACCTTGCATGTCTTCGCCCTTGGTGGCCAGGCCTGGGCCAGGTACTGCAGCACTGGGAGGATCCCGTTCCGCAGCACCAGTGTTTTCCCCTCGATGGTAAGTCTTCTGAGGCTCCAGAGTCTGATCTTTTGGTGCATCTTGGCCAGTCTCTCCTCCCAAGACTTCTGGGCAGCTCCTTCTGCCCCAAACCAGACTCCCAGGATCTTGATGCAGTCTGGCTTGATGTTGAAGGGGACTGATGCGGTTGAGGCCTGGTGCCACTCCCTGAAAAGAATAGCTTCAGACTTACCGCAGTTGACCTTTGCACCTGAGGCTCGGCCAAAGTCTTCGCAGGTATGGGCTAGTGCCGAGATAGACCGCTCATCTGTGCAGAATACCGTCACATCATCCATGTATAGCGAACACTTGACCTCTCGTTTCTCCATCCCTGGGGCGGTGATCCCTCTGATGTCAGGGTTCCGTCTGATGCACTCGGCGAAAAGCTCTATACAACAGACAAAAAGAAGAGGGGAGAGAGGACAGCCCTGCCTGACCCCCGAGAGGATCGGGAAGGCTTCTGTCTTCCAGCCGTTCACCAGCACCGTGGAATGGATTCCTGCGTACAAAAGGTTAACATATTTGCAGAACATTTCTCCGATACCAAACCTGTTGAGTGCCTTGCAGAGGAACTCATGGGAAACCCTGTCGAAAGCCTTCTCCTGGTCCAGACTTACCAGTGCAGCGCGGACATTGCGGTCTTTGATGAACTGGATCGTGTCTCTTACCAGGGCCAGGCTGTCAGCGATCCTGTGGCCGGGGATTCCACATGTCTGGTCCGGGTGGATGATCTGCCCAATAACCTTCTTTAGCCGGTTGGCCAACACCTTGGTCAGGATCTTGTAGTCCACATTAAGGAGGGAGATGGGCCTCCAATTTTTGAGGTCGCACCTCTCTCCCTTCTGCTTGTACAGAATCGTGACCATTCCCTCCCTGAGAGAAGGGGGTAACTTACCTTCCACTGCCATCTCTTCATATAGCTCCAACAGGTCAGTGCCTACCAGATCCCACATTGCCACATAGAACTCTGCGGGGAGGCCGTCACTGCCTGGGGTCTTACCTGAGCTGAAAGATGTGGCTGCGGCATGAAGTTCCTCCAATGTCAGGGGTGCGTTTGCTGAGGACTTACCTTCCTCGTCCACCGTTTTAGTGATTCCTGCGAGGAATCTTTCGGTGGCTTCGTTGTCCGTGGCTTTGTGGGAGTAGAGGCTAGAGTAGTAGTCGGTGACCACGTCCATCACAGCCTCCTTCCCCTTCCTCATAGCCCCAGACTCGTCCCGCAGCTCAACCAGGGGTGTGTGGCCTGAGTGGAGTTTCCTGAAAAAGAATGAATTACATTTCTCACCTTTCTCCAGATTCTCCACCTTGGATCAGAAGACTATGCGCCTGGCTTCCTCCTCAAAATGACTTTTCAGACATTTCTTGGTCTCTTCCAGGTCTTGCCTAACCTCCCAGCCACAGTGGTAGAGGTCCTGCAGGGATTGCAGCTGGCGCTGCAGCCTCCTGAGGACCTTCTTCCGCTCGCTCTCCTGTTGACGTCCCTTCTCCTGGAAGAAACTGCGGAGCCTTACCTTGGTGAACTCCCACCACTGTCCAGCGCTGTCGAACCTGTCTTTGTCACCTCGCCAGGAGACATAGGCCTCTCCTAGCTCCCCCATAAGCTCCTCATTTTCCAGCAGTTTACAGTTCAGCTTCCAGGAACCTGGTCCAGGGGGAAACCCGTCGCCTAGGATTGCCTGTAAGTGCACTGCTCTGTGGTCAGAGAAGAAACAGGGGATCATGGAGTGACTGCTATGCCTCACTGCTCGGGAGGTGAAGATGAAGTCAATCCTCGAGCGCACCGAGCCATCAGGCCGACACCATGAGTAATTCACGGCTCCCGGCCCAATAGAACCCACTGCGTCTCTCAGAGATGCCTCCCTCACCATCTCCACAAGCAGGCGGGAGGTGACATCGAGCTCGGCTGTCGCGTTGGAGCTACGTCCTCCCTCTTCCACTGGGCAGTTGAAATCACCGGCCAACACTACTGGTCTGGATGTGGCGAGGTGCGGTCTCAGGGTCTGGAAAAGTTCCAGCCGCTCATTCTTTCCAGGGGGGGCGTACACGTTGATGAACCTAACCGGCTCTCCTGCCCACGAGCCGTCTACGACCAGAAGTCGGCCGCAGACGAGCTCCTGCACAGTGTCAACCATGAACGCCTGACCCCTGATCAGAATGGCTACCCCTGCAGACTTGCAGTCGCCACCTCCCGACCAGAACGACGGCCCGTGAGTCCACTGGGTGGAGAGGTGCCTGTATGTGCTTGCATAGGGCAGTGCACATTCCTGCAAGAAGAATACATTACCCTGTTGCCTGTCAAGGAATGCCAGGGCTGTATGTCTCCTCGACGTGTCTTTGATACTTCTCACGTTGATGGAAAGAATGTTGAGTCCTGCCATCGTTACTGCTGTGGGAAGAGTAAGACCATTACTGTGGTGGGGGCGTTGCCCCCCCCGTTACCTGTCCTATCTGGCGGCTCCCCTTCCGGTGCCACATCTGGGTTCTCGTGCGTTGTGGTCACCGTCACTGGCCTCTCGCTGCTGTTGTAATGGTGTGGGGCTATGATGTTTTGCCAGTTTTTGAGCATCTCTGCTATGCCCTTTTGGAGCTCAGCCTCTCGGAGGTCCGTTGTTGCTGTTGGTTTCATTACCCTTTTCGGGGCGAGTTCACCAGCGGATGAAGATCCTTTCGGAACTTTCAGTCTCCTTTTCACCCCTATTGGGGTATCTGTTTGGGCGGCAAGAATGGGGAATTCCTCCAGGGATGTTATCTCGGGGGGTGGGCCCTGGGAGGAGGGGGTGGGGGTGGGAGGGTCGTGGGGTGGGAGGGTGCGGGGTGGGGTGGGGTTGGGGAGGGTGGGTCCAGGAGGGGTGGGGTTGGGAGGGGTGGGTTTGGGTGTGGTCTTACCATCCTTCCTTTGCGGGTTCTTTGTTGGCTGTTGTGCTGGTCCGGAGGGTGTGGGCTTCGCAGGTCTACGTACGGACTGCATGGTGCCCTTGGCGACCTTTGCGGCGTAGGAATTATCCCGCCGGGGGCAGTCCTTATACATATGACCCGTCAGCCCACAGAGATTGCAGCTCCTTGCTCTGGGGCAGTCCTTCGACTCGTGTCCCGTCACTTGGCAAAACCTGCAAGCAGATTCCCCACAATCTTTCCCTTGGTGTCCCAGCTTACCACATCTCCTGCAGGTATGGGGTACATCCTCGTATCTCAGGAGTCCTGTTGAGTTCCCCAGTGAGAAGCACTGTTTTAGGTGCTGGAGGCCGCCCGGCAGATTGGGATCCTTCTGTAGCTTGCATAGGACCGACCACCTTCCTGTCCAGAAGCCGTTGGCGTCCATGAGCTGGATGGGGGGTTTCAGCACTTCGCAGAAGCGCTTCAGGTAGGTGGCAATGTCCGCTGCCGGCACATGTGGGTTCCTCATCGTGACGGTGACTTTCCTTTCCTCCCTCTGGATGGGGGAGTTGCACAGGAATTTGGCAAATACTGAATCCGGTCCCGCCGCCGAGACCATCTCCCAGTATCGCCTGCATACCTGCAGGGAAACAAAGGTGACAAAGAAAATACCTGAGACGAAGTTCTGGATAGAGAGGGTTTCTGCCTTTGCGAACCCCTGCTCCAGGACCATCTTTTTCCCGAACACCTCCGGGGTCATGTCCGGCACTCTCCCCTCTACTTCCTTCAGCTGGAGGACCACCGTGGTCTTCATCCACGGCTCCAGGGCAGGTGGTCCTTGGCGGGCCTGCCTGGGCCGGGGGTGGGACCCCGGGGCCACATCCGCTGGGGCGGCAGAGGGTGAGGCGGCCACTCCCTGAGGTGCCGAGGAGGGTCCTGGTCTCGAGGTCGCAGCGGCGTCCTTCCTCCCTTGTCCCGACTTCTGTCTGGGGCTCTTCTTCCTCTTCTTCTGTCCGGCGGTCCTGTAGTTTCCTCCCGGAAGGAACTTCATGGCGCCGGTTCTCTCTGGCGAGGATCCGATTCTTCCCCAGGCGATTCCGAGCTGCGAAGTTCTCCTGCTTGTCTGAAGCTTGCAGAGTCTCTGAAGTTCCTCGGTGAGTTCCTAGAGATCCTCAGCTTGCTTGCAACTTGCAGGATGATCCTCTGGTCTCGGAGTTCGGCGTCTGGGATGTCCTCGGCGGTCTCTCGCTGGAGTTCGTTCCGCCTGGGGTTGTCCTTAAAAGGACAAGCTCTTCCCACAGGGGACACTGGCCCAAGCTGCAGTACTGATAAGAACAGATACTACACTTGATCTTAGCCAAAAGGCCGAGAAGCGGCCCACTCTGTATGTAACCTAAACCCATCTGATTAAATGTGTTTATGTGTTTATGTTCATCAAATAAGTTGATTTTCCTTCAAATATACAGACTAACCAGCAAGCTCATGGTGACCCAGAACTCATTGGAGTGTGTAAGGGACTACAATGGTCCTAAAAGCCCCCTTACTAAGATGTTAAGAAAAACAAAAATTTGCTTTCCTAAAACAGAAAGAATTTGCGATAATTCAGGTTGGAGTGAGCTCGAGATGTCTCCCAGGCACCACTGCTGAATATATGCAAATTAACCATTGTACCCTTAGAAGCTAAACACACCTCCAGAACCGCTGGAATGCAATGATGTGTCAGCTTGTTTAAATTGTACAGAGCCATAATAATCCAACATGCATACAGACTGTTTCGGATTGTTTGATCCTCATCAGTTCAAATATGTATCAGATCAATCTATGCTTATATTTCTATGATTGAAAGGAACAGTTTGTACAGACAGTGACAGGATGCTTAGCTTACAGTTTGTTGGAACGAGACAATCACAAGATTATGAGAAGACAGCAAACAGATATTACTCAGCCGAAGAATGCTTATACCAGCAGATTTCACTAACCAATGGACAATCTAACATTAATCTAGCATGTTAAAGGGAACCAGAGACGTTGGGGGAAAGCTGGTATACATACCTGGGGCCTCCTCCAGCCCCATACGCACGGATCGCTCCCACGCCCCCTGTGATGCGGACAATTGGCCACGTCTGCGGGAACTAAGTGACGGGAGCCGGTACCGCCGATACAGGAAGCAGAGGATGGCGGCGTGGGAGCGATCCAGGCATATGGGGCTGGAAGAAGCCCCAGGTATGTATAAAAGCTTGTTCTTTTTTTATCACCGTTCCTCTCTGGTTCCCTTTAAGCAATTATTCTTTTTATATGTGCTGCTATGTATATCTTTAATACAACCCATTTTATACGTCATATTAACATGTGATTACATTACGCCATAAGCTTAATAAAAACCTCTCCCCAAGCTCTCTGGGGCAGAGAATTATGCCAGTGATGTTTGGTGTGAGACTCTCAATTATGCATGCATAATCTGTTTTGATTCTAGGTGAGACCCAAGGCCCACATCCTTGAGATATTTCTCTCGTTATCACTATCACTATTTTAACATGATTGCGATACAAGGCATATATATATATATAGATGTCTCTAAGGTGACATCTGTGCAGTTCCTTGGCACGACTCTCACCAACAACCTGAAGTGGGGGCAGAACACCACCAAAATTCAGAAGAAATCTCAGCAGAGGTTGTTCTTTTTGCACCAACTGAAGAGATTCAGCATGCCCAGGGAGCTGCTGACCAGCTTCTATACTGCCACCATAGAATCCATCCTCTGCTCCTCAATCATTGTCTGGTACACGGGCGCAACGGCCAGCGATAAACACAAACTGCAGAGAGTCATAACTGATGCAGAGAGTATCATCGGATCTCCTCTTCCACCTCTTGATCTCCTCCACTCCGCTAGGATGGTGAAGAGGGCAACTGTGATCTCCCGTGACCCCTCCCACCCAGACAGTCGCTACTTCAACCTCCTCCCATTGGGCCGCCGCTAGCCCGCTACAGGACTATGCCATGCAAAACCACCAGACGGAAGAACACCTTCTTCCCCCAAGCGGTTCGGTTGCTGAACTCCAACCTCCCTCTGTCAGGCCCGCCTTCGGGCATGCCCTAGCGAGGCCTTTTCAGCCAGTTCTCGCCGCTGCCCACCCTGGTTCTCACTGCCCAGGGCAGGATGGGGGTAGTGTTGGAAGAAACACCTAGATGTTCGGGTTCGCGAACGTTCGCTGAACATCGCCGCGATGTTCGGGTGTTTGCGCCGAACTCCGAACATAATGGAAGTCAATGGGGACCCGAACTTTCGTGCTTTGTAAAGCTTCCTTACATGCTACATACCCCACATTTGCAGGGTATGTGCACCTTGGGAGTGGGTACAAGAGGAAAAAAATATTTGAAAAAGAGCTTATAGTTTTTGAGAAAATTGATTGTAAAGTTTCAAAGGAAAAACTGTATTTTAAATGTGGAAAATGTCATGTTTCTTTGCACAGGTAACATGCTTTTTGTCGCCATGCAGTCATAAATGTAATACAGAGAAGAGGTTCCAGGAAAAGGGAGCGGTAACGCTAACCCAGCACCAGCAGCAGCACACGTGATGGAACAGGAGGAGGCGCAGATAGAGAAGGCCACGCTTTTTGAGACGCAACCCAGGCCTTGCATGAGGACAAATAGCGTGCGGATATAGCAATGCTTTTTGCCGCCATGCAGTCATAAATGTAATACAGATGAGAGGTTCAATAAACAGGGACCGGCAACACTAACCCAGCAGCAGCAGCAGCAGCACACGTGATGGAACAGGAGGAGGCGCAGGAGGAGAAGGCCACGCTTTTTGAGACGCAACCAAGGCCTTGCATGAGGACAAAAAGCGTGCGGATATAGCAATGCTTTTTGCCGCCATGCAGTCATAAATGTAATAAAGATGAGAGGTTCAATAAACAGGGACCGGCAACGCTAACCCATCACAGATGGTCATTGTTCATGTTACTTGGTTGGGGTCCAGGAGTGTTGCATAGTTGTTTCCAATCCAGGATTGATTCATTTTAATTTGAGTCAGACGGCCTGCATTTTCTGTGGAGAGGCAGATACGCCGATCTGTGACGATGCCTCCGGCAGCACTGAAACAGCGTTCCGACATAACGCTGGCTGCCGGGCAAGCCAGCACCTCTATTGCGTACATTGCCAGTTCGTGCCAGGTGTCTAGCTTCGATACCCAATAGTTGAAGGGTGCAGATGGATTGTTCAACACAGCTACGCCATCTGACATGTAGTCCTTGACCATCTTCTCCAGGTGATCGGTGTTGGAGGTGGATCTGCATGCTTGCTGTTCTGTGGGCTGCTGCTGCATGGGTGTCAGAAAATGTTCCCACTCCAAGGACACTGCCGATACCATTCCCTTTTGGGCACTAGCTGCGGCTTGTGTTGTTTGCTGCCCTCCTGGTTGGCTGGGAATAGCTCCTGCGAATACCCCATTGTGTCCTGAGGTAATTCATCGGACTGGTTATCTGGCAGTTGTGTGCGTGGTGTCACTGCCGGTTGTGTCAGCTTTGTGCCCACTGGCTCCTTGTAACTGGCTGAGGACTCGGACCTCGTGCGTGATGTGCTGGTGCTGCTTAACCCACTGCTGGACGCTTGAGAGGTCATCCAAGTAATTATCTGGTCCTGTTCTTTTGGATTTGTGAGGGTTGTTGTCCTGGACAACATGGGCGGTATTGAGTGGGTTTTCTTGGGTGCTCACCTGTGGCCTGCACGTGAACCGTCAGGGGAAACACCTCTTCCCTTGCCCCTCCCTCTTTCACCGGATTTCTTCCTCATTTCACTTATCCTTAAAGTACACGCTGACTGGCAGCAGTACAGTGGCAGTACAGAAATGCTATACAGTGGTGGGTGAGTGGTGTACCACTATTCCCAGCAGCGACACAGAGCACAATGCTATACAGTGGTGGGTGAGTGGTGTACCACTATTCCCAGCAGCGACACAGAGCACAATGCTATACAGTGGCGGGTGAGCGGTGTACTACTGTTCCCAGCAGACACAGAGTGGCAGTAAACACAATAATGCTATATAGTGCTGGGTGAGCGGTGTACACAGAGTGGCAGTAAACACAATGCTATATAGTGTGGCTGAGCGAGCGGTGTACTACTGTTCCCAGCAGACACAGAGTGGCAGTAAACACAATGCTATATAGTGTGGCTGAGCGAGCGGTGTACTACTGTTCCCAGCAGACACAGAGTGGCAGTAAACACAATAATGCTATATAGTGCTGGGTGAGCGGTGTACACAGAGTGGCAGTAAACACAATGCTATATAGTGTGGCTGAGCGAGCGGTGTACTACTGTTCCCAGCAGACACAGAGTGGCAGTAAACACAATGCTATATAGTGTGGCTGAGCGAGCGGTGTACTACTGTTCCCAGCAGACACAGAGTGGCAGTAAACACAATGCTATATATAGTGCTGGGTGAGCGGTGTAAACAGAGGGCAGTAAACACAATGCTATATAGTGTGGCTGAGCGAGCGGTGTACTACTGTTCCCAGCAGACACAGAGTGGCAGTAAACACAATGCTATATAGTGTGGCTGAGTGAGGTACACAGAGTGGCAGTAAACACAATGCTATATAGTGTGGCTGAGCGAGCGGTGTACTACTGTTCCCAGCAGACACAGAATGGCAGTAAACACAATGCTATATAGTGTGGCTGAGCGAGGTACACAGAGTGGCAGTAAACACAATGCTATATAGTGTGGCTGAGCGAGCGGTGTACTACTGTTCCCAGCAGACACAGAGTGGCAGTAAACACAATGTTATATAGTGTGGCTGAGCGAGGTACACAGAGTGGCAGTAAACACAATGCTATATAGTGTGGCTGAGCGAGCGGTGTACTACTGTTCCCAGCAGACACAGAGTGGCAGTAAACACAATGCTATATAGTGTGGCTGAGCGAGGTACACAGAGTGGCAGTAAACACAATGCAATATAGTGTGGCTGAGCGAGCGGTGTACTACTGTTCCCAGCAGACACAAAGTGGCAGTAAACACAATGCTATATAGTGTGGCTGAGCGAGGTACACAGAGTGGCAGTAAACACAATGCTATATAGTGTGGCTGAGCGAGCGGTGTACTACTGTTCCCAGCAGCGACACACAATGACTGGGGGGACCCTGGCTAGCGTGGCTGGAGCGCGAACTACCCTGCCTGCCTACCCAAAGCTAAACTCACAGACAAATGGCGGAGATATGACGTGGTTCGGGTATTTATTTACCCGAACCACGTGACAGTTCGGCCAATCAGAGCGCATTCGGGTCCGAACCACGTGACCCGTTCGGCCAATCACAGCGCTAGCCAAACGTTCGGGGAACGTTCGGCCATGCGCTCTTAGTTCGGCCACGTGGCCGAACGGTTTGGCCGAACACCATCAGGTGTTCGGCCGAACTCGAACATCACCCGAACAGGGTGATGTTCTGCAGAACCCAAACAGTGGCGAACACTGTTCGCCCAACACTAGATGGGGGCCATCATCATCATTATCATCATTATTACTACTATTATTATTATTATTGGACTGTTCCTGCACGGCAGGAAGAACACTAACTGTTACTGTTACTAATGAGGGTCAGACATATACCATTACTGTAATTCTAAATTGTTTGTGATGTGCGTCTTGTCTTCCTACTATGCCTATGTCATGTGTACCACAAATAATTCCGAGTATAGCTCTGCTGTATTTGGCGAAATAAATGATTCTGGTATTATACCATATGATCCAATTGTGGATTCCACTCTCCTAATGCAACATATGGAGCATATAATCCATCATTTTAATACATACAGGGCGTTAAAATCCTAGACAGGGTCTGATTTACCATAAGGCACTGTAGGCACATGCCTACAGGTGCCTGTTGATGGAGAGGTGGCTCACTCTCCTCCCCTAGTGCCTCCCTCCCTCCTTCTCTATCAGAGTCCCGAGCAGAGTATAAATGAGAGGTTCCTCACACAGCTCTCTGCATTCCACTGACAAGATCTCCCTTTAGTCAGGGGCAAGTCTAGCTACTTATTACTGAGGATACCTCTGGCTACTGAATGCTAAGGGCAACTGTAGCTACTTAATACTGAGGGTACCTCTGGCTACCTCATACTAAGGGACACCTGATGCTACCTATGATGGGCAAGGAAATAAGGGAGAAGTGTCAGCTGGGACAACCAGCACATGTGTGATGCGGTTCAGCTGGGGTTTGTGGGTTCATGGAGGGCGGAGTCTAGGGTGTCAGGACATCTGCGGCTATAGGCTCCTGTGATGTAAATCTGGGCCTAGCCCTAGAGAAACTACTGAGAGGCAGCTGCTGCTTAGTAACTATAAGATATAGGTTTTAATAACAATTAGTGTTGGGCGAACAGTGTTCGCCACTGTTCGGGTTCTGCAGAACATCACCCTGTTCGGGTGATGTTCGAGTTCGGCCGAAAACCTGACGGTGCTCGGCCAAACCGTTCGGCCATATGGCCGAACTAAGAGCGCATGGCCGAACGTTCCCCGAACGTTCGGCTAGCGCTGTGATTGGCCGAACGGGTCACGTGGTTCGGACCCGAACGCGCTCTGATTGGCCGAACTGTCACGTGGTTCGGGTAAATAAATACCCGAACCACGTCATATCTCCGCCATTTGTCTGTGGGTTTAGCTTTGGGTAGGCAGGCAGGGTAGTTCGCGCTCCAGCCACGCTAGCCAGGGTCCCCCCCAGTCATTGTGTGTCACTGCTGGGAACAGTAGTACACCGCTCGTTCAGCCACACTATATAGCATTCTGTGTACTGTTCTGTGTCTGCTGGGAACAGTGGTACACCGCTCGTTCAGCCACACTATATAGCATTCTGTGTACTGTTCTGTGTCTGCTGGGAACAGTAGTACACCGCTCGTTCAGCCACACTATAAAGCATTCTGTGTACTGTTCTGTGTCTGCTGGGAACAGTAGTACACCGCTCGTTCAGCCACACTATATAGCATTCTGTGTACTGTTCTGTGTCTGCTGGGAACAGTAGTACACCGCTCGTTCAGCCACACTATATAGCATTCTGTGTACTGTTCTGTGTCTGCTGGGAACAGTAGTACACCGCTCGTTCAGCCACACTATATAGCATTCTGTGTACTGTTCTGTGTCTGCTGGGAACAGTGGTACACCGCTCGTTCAGCCACACTATATAGCATTCTGTGTACTGTTCTGTGTCTGCTGGGAATAGTGGTACACCGCTCGTTCAGCCACACTATATAGCATTCTGTGTACTGTTCTGTGTCTGCTGGGAATAGTGGTACACCGCTCGTTCAGCCACACTATATAGCATTCTGTGTACTGTTCTGTGTCTGCTGGGAACAGTAGTACACCGCTCGTTCAGCCACACTATATAGCATTCTGTGTACTGTTCTGTGTCTGCTGGGAACAGTAGTACACCGCTCGTTCAGCCACACTATATAGCATTCTGTGTACTGTTCTGTGTCTGCTGGGAACAGTAGTACACCGCTCGTTCAGCCACACTATATAGCATTCTGTGTACTGTTCTGTGTCTGCTGGGAACAGTAGTACACCGCTCGTTCAGCCACACTATATAGCATTCTGTGTACTGTTCTGTGTCTGCTGGGAACAGTAGTACACCGCTCGTTCAGCCACACTATATAGCATTCTGTGTACTGTTCTGTGTCTGCTGGGAACAGTGGTACACCGCTCGTTCAGCCACACTATATAGCATTCTGTGTACTGTTCTGTGTCTGCTGGGAATAGTGGTACACCGCTCGTTCAGCCACACTATATAGCATTCTGTGTACTGTTCTGTGTCTGCTGGGAATAGTGGTACACCGCTCGTTCAGCCACACTATATAGCATTCTGTGTACTGTTCTGTGTCTGCTGGGAACAGTAGTACACCGCTCGTTCAGCCACACTATATAGCATTCTGTGTACTGTTCTGTGTCTGCTGGGAACAGTAGTACACCGCTCGTTCAGCCACACTATATAGCATTCTGTGTACTGTTCTGTGTCTGCTGGGAACAGTAGTACACCGCTCGTTCAGCCACACTATATAGCATTCTGTGTACTGTTCTGTGTCTGCTGGGAACAGTAGTACACCGCTCGTTCAGCCACACTATATAGCATTCTGTGTACTGTTCTGTGTCTGCTGGGAACAGTAGTACACCGCTCGTTCAGCCACACTATATAGCATTCTGTGTACTGTTCTGTGTCTGCTGGGAACAGTAGTACACCGCTCGTTCAGCCACACTATATAGCATTCTGTGTACTGTTCTGTGTCTGCTGGGAATAGTGGTACGCCGCTCGTTCAGCCACACTATATAGCATTCTGTGTACTGTTCTGTGTCTGCTGGGAATAGTGGTACACCGCTCGTTCGCCACTGTATAGCATTGTGCTCTGTGTCGCTGCTGGGAATAGTGGTACACCGCTCACCCGTCACTGTATAGCATTGTGCTCTGTGTCACTGCTGGGAATAGTGGTACACCGCTCACCCGTCACTGTATAGCATTGTGCTCTGTGTCGCTGCTGGGAATAGTGGTACACCGCTCACCCGTCACTGTATAGCATTGTGCTCTGTGTCGCTGCTGGGAATAGTGGTACTGTATAGCATTTCTGTACTGCCACTGTACTGCTGCCAGTCAGCGTGTACTGTAAGGATAAGTGAAATGAGGAAGAAATCCGGTGAAAGAGGGAGGGGCAAGGGAAGAGGTGTTTCCCCTGACGGTTCACGTACAGGCCACAGGGGAGCACCCAAGAAAACCCACTCAATACCGCCCATGTTGTCCAGGACAACAACCCTCACAAATCCAAAAGAACAGGACCAGATAATTACTTGGATGACCTCTCAAGCGTCCAGCAGTGGGTTAAGCAGCACCAGCACATCACGCACGAGGTCCGAGTCCTCAGCCAGTTACAAGGAGCCAGTGGGCACAAAGCTGACACAACCGGCAGCGACACCACGCACACAACTGCCAGATAACCAGTCCGATGAATTACCTCAGGACACAATGGGGTATTCGCAGGAGCTATTCCCAGCCCAACAAACTTCCACCTTTCAAAGGTCAATGGAGGAACAGCCAGAAATGTTGTGCCTGGATTCACAACCGTTAACTGTGGGAAATGCACCGCGCACTGAAATACAAGGCGAGTCCGAAGAGGACTCGGAAACCCAAATCCCAGAGCAATTTGGGCAGGAGGGGTTGCAATTGCAGGAGGTCGGCCGACAAGATCTGGAAGACGACGTTGGAGTGTGCTGCGCAGAGGTTGTTGTGGGGAGCTCTACTCCACGGCGGTGGCCCACAATGACATATGACGAGTTTGAGGAAATGGAAGAGGAGGGTATGGACAATGTGGACAGAGACCCAGATTTTGTTTGTGAACGAGAACATCGCCGTCGTAGCAGCAGCACAGATGAGTCTGTTGAAGAACACACTGCTGCACGAGTTCGCCTTGTGCCACAAGGTAGGCGGCGCGCAATTTCAGGCACCACAAGCGTGGAAGTTCAAGTGAGAGGCAAAAGAGGAGCAAACAGAAATCGCCAGCAAGGAGGCAGGTGCTCCAAAGTCTGGGCTTTCTTTGAAGACTGCACTGAGGATGTTACCATGGCGATTTGCAAGGTGTGCAAGACCCGCCTGAGCAGGGGGAAAAATATTAACAACCTCTCCACCACCAGCATGAGCCGTCACATGCTATCCAAACATCCCACTCTTTGGGCAAACGCGTCAGGACAGGGTACCAGAAACAACACTGCCTCCCTTGGGTTCACCAGACCCGCCTCAGCAGCAGCAGTAGCCCAGCCATTGCGTGGTTCACAACATTCACAAACATCAGACGACGCTGACACTGTCACTTTCCGGAGTAGTGCTCTTGAGGTCTCCCAGTGTTCATCAAACACAACAACCAACAGCCCTTCCGTGTGCAGCGCTACGGTTCAGTTGTCTGTGTCGGAGATGTTTGAGCGCAAGAGGAAATTGCCAGCAAATGACCCCCGGGCCGTGGCAGTAACAGCCAGCATAGCCAAGCTTCTGGCCTGCGAAATGCTGCCATATCGATTGGTGGAGACAAACAGCTTCAAGGGCATGATGTCAGTGGCCATCCCACGTTACGTGGTTCCCAGCCGCTACCACTTTGCACGCTCTGCAGTGCCTGAGTTGCATGAGCACGTGGTCAGCAAAATAACCCGAAGCTTGAAGAATGCCGTTGCCTGCAAGGTTCACCTCACCACTGACACCTGGACGAGTGCGTTCGGCCAGGGTCGATACATCTCCCTTACCGCGCACTGGGTGAACCTTGTGGAGCCTGGCAGCGATTCCTCACCTGCTACGGCACGGGTGTTGCCCACGCCACAAACAGCTGCACCGCCGTCCCTCCCACTGGATAACAGCAGCACCTACCTCTCTGACTCCTTCTCCTCCAACGCATCTCAAAGCTGTACCTCATCCGGAAACGCTAACCCAGCAGCAGTAGGATCGTGGAAGCAGTGCAGCACAGCTGTTGGCATGCGTCAGCAAGCGTTGCTGAAGCTTATCTGCCTTGGGGATAAGCAGCACACAGGGGAGGAAATTTGGAGGGGAATAAAGGAACAGACGGATTTGTGGCTGGCACCGCTGGACCTGAAACCGGGCATGGTTGTGTGTGATAATGGGAGTAATCTCATTCGCGCTTTAAGGTTGGCTAAGCTGACACACATCCCTTGCCTGGCGCACGTGATGAACCTAGTAGTTCAGCGGTTCCTGAGGACATACCCAGGCGTGCCCGATCTGCTGATGAAGGTGCGTCGAGTGTCCAAACATTGTAGAAATTCCAGTACTGCTTCGGGGGTACTCGCCAAGATGCAGGAGCGCTTCAATCTCCCCCACCATCGCTTGCTGTGTGATGTCCCTACGCGCTGGAATTCTACGCTGCACATGCTAGCCCGCTTTTGCGAGCAGAAGAGTGCAGTGGTCCAGTACATGACGGCGCAGTACCGAGGCGCATCCGGCCAGCTGCCAAGCTTCTGTGGATCCGATTGGGCCAACATGTTGGACCTCTGCCAAGTCCTCCAAAATTTTGAGCAATCCACGTTGCTTGTGAGCAGTGACAACTCTTCAGTCAGCATTACCATACCACTGCTGTGTTTACTGAAGAGGTCGATGTTAAAAATCAAGGAAACAGCTGTCATGATGCAACTGGGGGAATCTGAAGGAGAAAACGATCAGCGTGATGGTACCAACATCAGGCCATCCGCCTCAGGGAACGCTGGCCCCAGCAGCTATGACAAAGAAGAGGAGGAGGAACAGCTGGAGTTGGAGCAGGAATTTCATGCCACCACTGACGAGGGCCAGAGCGGTGCACGTTGGACTTCCACAATTCAACGCGAATGGTCAGCAGAAGCAGACCAGGAGGAAGGTGACGACTATGATGCATCACAACAACTATAACAACGCTCACAAGAGGATGATGAGGATTCTGGTAGGACTCTGGCACACATGGCTCAATTCATGCTAGACTGCATTGAACGTGACCCACGCATTGTGCGCATTCTGGACAACACCAATTACTGGGTTTATACCCTTCTGGATCCACGGTACAAACACAATGTTCCAAAACTGCTTGAAGAAAGAGTCAGACAGGTCAAAATGGAAGAATACCAGCAGGCCCTTGTGGAGACTTTAGAGAGGAGATTGACATCCTCCCCCTCCTCTAGCCAGTTGTACGCAGACAGACTGACTTCCGCAAACCCAGGACGACCAGGAGGGCAGCAAACAACGCAAGCCGCAGCTAGTACCCAAAAGGGAATGGTATCGGCAGTGTCCTTGGAGTGGGAAAATTTTCTGACACCCATGCAGCCGCAGCCCACTGAACAGCAAGCGTGCAGATCCACCTCCAACACCGATCGCCTGGAGAAGATGGTCAAGGACTACATGTCAGATGGCGTAGCTGTGTCGAACCATCCATCTGCACCCTTCAACTATTGGGTATCGAAGCTAGACACCTGGCACGAACTGGCAATGTACGCAATAGAGGTGCTGGCTTGCCCGGCAGCCAGCGTTATGTCGGAACGCTGTTTCAGTGCTGCCGGAGGCATCGTCACAGATCGGCGTATCCGCCTCTCTACAGAAAATGCAGACCGTCTGACTCAAATTAAAATGAATCAATCCTGGATTGGAAATGACTACGCAACACTCCAGGACCCCAACCAAGTAACATGACCAATGAACATCTGGGATGGTGTTGCGTTTCCGGGCCCTGTTTATTGAACCTCTCATCTGTATTACATTTATGACTGCATGGCGGCAAAAAGCATTGCTGCTATATCCGCACGCTTTTTGTCCACATGCAAGGCCTGGGTTGTTGTGTCTCACAAAGCGTGGCCTTCTCCTCCTGCGCCTGCTCCTGTTCCATCACGTCTGCTGCTGCTGGGTTAGCGTTGCCGCGTGGTCCCTGTTTATTGAACCACTTATCTTTATTACATTTATGACTGCATGGCGGTACAAAGCATGCTATCCGCACGCTTCTTGCCCTCATGCAAGGCCTGGGTTGTTGTGTCTCACAAAGCGTGGCCTTCTCCTCCTGCGCCTGCTCCTGTTCCATCACGTCTGCTGCTGCTGGGTTAGCGTTGCCGCGTGGTCCCTGTTTATTGAACCACTTATCTTTATTACATTTATGACTGCATGGCGGTACAAAGCATGCTATCCGCACGCTTCTTGCCCTCATGCAAGGCCGGGGTTGTTGTGTCTCACAAAGCGTGGCCTTCTTCTCCTCCTGCGCCACCCTCCTCCTGTTCCATCACGTGTGCTGCTGCTGGGTTAGCGTTACCGGTCCCTTTTCCTGGAACCTCTTATATGTATTACATTTATGACTGCATGCCGACAAAAAACATGTTACCTGTGCAAAGAAAACAGACATTTCCCGCATTTAAAAGACAGTTTTCCCTTTGAAACTTTAAAATCGATTTTCTCAAAAACTATAAGCTCTTTTTGCTAATTTTTTTTTCCTCTTGTACCCACTCCCAAGGTGCACATACCCTGTAAATTTGGGGTATGTAGCATGTAAGGAGGCTTTACAAACCACAAAAGTTCGGGTCCCCATTGACTTCCATTATGTTCGGAGTTCGGGTCGAACACCCGAACATCGCGGCCATGTTCGGCCTGTTCGGCCCGAACCCGAACATCTAGATGTTCGCCCAACACTAATAACAATGCCACAGTTTAAGGACCTCACAGAGAGCAGCTAACCAATCAATATGATCGAGGGTATAAGAGGTTACATCATACTTCAGCCATTGGCACGTAACACATATCTGTTGATTCACAAAGCCGTGATAACTGTTATCACAGCTGTGAAAATGTGCTTTGAGCACGTTTTAGTGCGATAAAACGGTTATTGCGTGCAAAAATTTGCGTTTGCGCGATAACGCTAATTTTTGCACGTGTAAATATATGGCCTAATGGCTAATCCTTATAGTATTGTTGTACCTCTCATGTATAAAATCTAGAGCCAACCCAATGTGATACATGATATACAACATGGCACGCCAAAGCTGTGATTTCAACAACCCCAAAAATCCCCTTGATAAAGGGGACCCCCAGATGCCACAATAAACCCCCAGGACCTGCATCTTCACCTCCTCCTTGGGATGAGCCCCGTATTCTTTACTTGTTCATTTCTTTGTCACCCCTCTTTTCCAGACCCCCCCCCCAATACCTTAGAGTGTGAATCCCAATGTGAGTTGGCTATCACAGCTTATATGGATGACAAAGGGTTAATGGAGGGGGTGCACTGTTTTCTTAAAATGTATATAACGTGTATACAAAAGCACTCACTATTCTCCCTAACATACCTAACAAATTGGTGACTATAGCATGACTGAGGGCTTTGCTATTAACTGCTTAAGTTGGAACCATTGACTTTAATGAAAGTGGCAGAATTCCCTATGTGGATTTCTACATTCCAAATCAGAATGCCGAATTCCATTTGACATGTGAAATTCTGAATTCAATTGAATTATATTGCTCATCTTTACTACTGAGTAGTTTTGGAAGGATTATGCACTAGGGCTTATTTTGGGCCCATTGCCTTCAAAAACAACAATAATGCCCATGAGACATGTAGTATAGCAGGGGATGTGTTTTTGGACTTGCTGTACAGCATCAGTATAATACAGATATACATTTTCTTTTTAGGAGATGACCATGGAGTGTAATACTTCAGATGCTGTGTTCATACTTTTGGGCTTTCATGGACTTCAAAATCTCCATGGTCTATTCTTTTTTCTTCTGCTCCTCATTTATGAAACCACCATAACTGCAAATGCCCTCATTATTGCCCTAGTGGCAACTAACCCTCAGCTTTGGTCTCCCATGTACTTCTTTCTCTCCCACCTTTCTCTGTGTGACATCCTGATCAGTACAGATATAGGTCCATTTGCCCTACAGGTCATTCTCAAGGACCGATGTCCCATCTCTGCCCTATCATGTTATATACAGTTCTATATCTTTGGAGGTTCTGTGACTACCGAATGTTGCCTGCTGACATTAATGGCCTATGATCGATATCTGGCCATCTGCAACCCCTTACACTACTCCTCTATCATGCAACATCATCTCCCTTTAATTTTGGCTTCATTATGTTGGCTGCTTGGATTTTTTTGTACGATGATCACAGAAATTCTTGTATCCAAATTGTTATTTTGCGGTCCGAACATAATTGATCACTTTTTTTGCGATCTTGGTCCAGTTCTGGAGCTTGCCTACTCTGACACCAAAACAGTTGAAGTTTATGTTTCTGTTGTGACGTTTATCATTGCTATTATACAAATGTTCTTTATAATGGTTACATATATTTGCATCTTTAAATCAATCCTTCACATTTCTTCTGCTAGTGGCCGGCAGAAGATCTTCTCGACATGCAGCTCTCATCTGATGGTCGTGTCTACTTTTTACGGGACGCTCATTACTGTCTATCTTATACCAGCAAAGGAATACTCAGTAAACCTGAGCAAAGCTTTATCTCTCCTAAACACTATCATCACCCCTCTGTTCAATCCCATAATTTATAGTCTACGGAATAAGGAAATACAGATTACCTTCACCAAAACTGTTTTAAAGAGATCCTAGATGAAATTGAATCAAGTAGCTTGAGCAAAAAGATTAACATGATGAATAAAATGTATAACACATTCCAAGACTCATAAAGGTGAGAGAGCCCTGCCCTTGCAGGCTCAAAATCTACAGGAATGGAGGGGAAAAAGAGGTGGGGTAGTATATAATGTTAAGGCAGTGGGCCTGATGCAATTCACTTTTTCTCCTAAGTTTTCTCCAAAGGAGACAATTTTCATCTTCTGTTTAAATAAGAGACAATTTTCATCTTCTGTTCAAATAACTTTTCAACACTCTGCAAATGAAAAAAATACCAAAAAGTAGGTGATAAAGTATTTTTTTTTCTTACATGCTGGTGGCTTAAATAGCATTTTATTGGTAAGATGTGAAATATCACCTAGGAGAAAACTTAGGAGCAAAAGTAAACTGCACGAGGCCCAGTGTGTTTTTAGGTTATCTAGTAGGAGTGCAACTTGGCCCGAGGTCAAAGAGGGAATGGCCTAAGGTAGAGCATATGCTTGTTGTAAAAAGTGAGTTTTGAGGGAACATTTAAAGGTTTCAAAGGTTAGAGAGTGATGGATGTGTTCTGGAAAATTACGTTTTGTAGGTGAAAGATAGAAGGCAATGAAGAGCAATATTTAAAAGCACAGGTAAGGAACATTTTTTACTTTCTGTACCCACTGATGTAACAATAAATGGAGAACTTTTTTCACCCAGCCATTGGTGATGCGGAACTTTCCTTTTCTACTGAGTACATACTGACTGTTATTTGTAAGAACAAAGTCAAAGAAATTATTTACTTTTGTTGAAATCAACAACAAAAAAGAGAAATGTAACAGTCCTCAAATATTTCACCACATTTCCGTTAGAGTAATTTGCTATTCACTAATATCTGGGCATGGCAGTTTTACTAAGGTTTTGGGACCCAACCTCATTGACAGCTGAACAGCATCCGAGTCTGCAAATGACTATTCTGGTCACAGCAACCATCCCAGGTGTTGTAAAGCAATAACTATAGAAACTTACAGTACATTAGTTTTCCCTACTGGCACACAATTTTACTCTGAATATGACCTACAATGCTTTTTACCCACACCAACCTGCAACTCTGTCACAAAAATGCAGGTTACCTAAATCCAACCTCCATTTTGGGTAACTTACAGGTCCCCACTCTTATGGTGGTCTCTACCCTCAGACAAAAGAGATGAACAGTCCCAGTATGAAGTCAATCAGAAAGATGGTCTCTAGCTCTGAAGCAGGTAATTTGGCAGCACTTTGGTCAAATGGGCGCTGGATATATGTTAATGGCAGCTATAGTGGCACCCAGGGGTTAAATTTGGCACTGTTGATGTTCAATAAATATTGGAAGTAGGTGGCAAAAATATTGTCAGAATTTTTTTTAGCAGTGAAGGTGGCGATGATATTGGCAGAGACTGCAGCAGGATGGGGGAGGGGTGGTTGGTTAGTGTCAAGGCTCATACACACGTCCAATTTTATGTATAATCAACCGCACAACATGACCAAGCACACAACACGTGTTTATCTGACAAGTGCGTGCACACACGCCAACCAATTAAACAACCAACTCACTTAAATACTATGCGTGCAAGCTAAATGACAAACTGCACAACATGTCTGCATTCAAAGACAATAAAGTAGTTCAAAAGACTTGTACACACGTGGGCACCCTGCATGATTGTTGGTCAGATTGACCCACCGGTTAGATCTGGCAAATAACCTGTTATCAGTTGGTCATCTGGTTGTATGTCAGCTGTACACATGTCCAACTTATCTTTCAACAGACAAGTTTGGAAGATAGTTGGACAGATTGTTGGTAGGTGTGTATGAGCCTTTAGGCATTGGTAGAAGGAGGGTTTGTGTGAAGGCTCATACACGCACTCAACAAAAGTCTTTCAAATACACAATTATCAAACAACTTTTATTGTTGAAACAAACCAAAAAAGTTGTTTGCTATTGTTCAAACAACTGATAAGACAGTTGGATTGACTTGAGCTGCATCTTATCAGTTGTTTGAACAATAGCAAACAACTTTTTTGGTTTGTTTCAACAACAAAAGCAGTGGTGCTCAGCAAGATTTTGGATATCCGAACTACCCAGATAATCCGAACTTTTTCCACTATCCGAACTTTGAATAGCAATTCGGATATTTTTTAAAATCCGAATAGACTCTCCGAGCACACTCGGATTTCCCATTTGAAGAGAGAGAGAGAGACCTCCGAAAGGGGTTTGGATATTGGGTTCTGATATCCGAGTTTACTTGGAAACCAAAAAGTTCGGATTCAGATATCCGATTCGAATCCGGATATCTGGGTATTTGGATCTGAATCAATTCAGATTTTATAAATGGGTATCTGAGCACCCCTGAACAAAAGTTGTTTGATAATTGTGTATTTGAAAGACTTTTGTTGAGCTTGTGTTAGAGGCTTGAGAATAGGGTTAGGTTTAGTGATAAATATTGGCAGATATTGTGGTGGTGGTTGGAAGTAGTTGTTTGGTGCACAAAGTAAAGGGTGCAACCTTTACTATTTCTGTTCTGTCCCCAGTCTTGGCAATCCTTCTATGGGTATGAAGTCAAAACTTTAAAGGACACAAGTAAGAAGAATCGGGTGGTTGACATATTTATTTTCTTTCAAACAATGCACATTACTTGGCTGTCCTGCTGATCCTTTGAATCTACAGTGGCTTGCAAAAGTATTCGGCCCCCTTGAAGTTTTCCACATTTTGTCACATTACTGCCACAAACATGAATCAATTTTATTGGAATTCCATGTGAAAGACGAATACAAAGTGGTGTACACGTGAGAAGTGGAACGAAAATCATACACGATTCCAAACATTTTTTACAAATCAATAACTGCAAAGTGGGGTGTGCGTAATTATTCAGCCCCCTGAGTCAATAATTTGTAGAACCACCTTTTGCTGCAATTACAGCTGCAAGTCTTTTAGGGTATGTCTCTACCAGCTTTGCACATCTAGAGACTGAAATCCTTGCCCATTCTTCTTTGCAAAACTGCTCCAGCTCAGTCAGATTAGA
The DNA here is from genome assembly GCF_040937935.1 of Hyperolius riggenbachi. NCBI lineage: Eukaryota > Metazoa > Chordata > Amphibia > Anura > Hyperoliidae > Hyperolius > Hyperolius riggenbachi. The sequence continues at coordinate 19,799,106 of NC_090648.1, forward strand.
TGGACAGCGTTTGTGAACAGCAGTTTTCAGATCTTGCCACAGATTCTCGATTGGATTTAGATCTGGACTTTGACTGGGCCATTCTAACACATAGATATGTTTTGTTTTAAACCATTCCATTGTTGCCCTGGCTTTATGTTTAGGGTCGTTGTCCTGCTGGAAGGTGAACCTCTGCCCCAGTCTCAAGTCTTCTGCTGACTCCAAGAGGTTTTCTTCCAAGATTGACCTGTATTTGGCTCCATCCATCTTCCCATCAACTTTGACCAGCTTCCCTGTCCATGCAGAAGAGAAGCAACCCCAGAGCATGATGCTGCCACCACGATATTTGACAGTGGGGATGGTGTGTTCTGAGTGATGTGCAGTATTAGTTTTTTGCCACACATAGCGTTTTGCATTTTGGCCAAAAAGTTCCATTTTGGTCTCACCCGACCAGAGCACCTTCTTCCACATGTTTGCTGTGTCCCCCACATGGCTTGTGGCAAACTGCCAGCAGGACTTCTTATGCTTTTCTGTTAACAATGGCTTTCTTCTTGTCAATCTTCCATAAGAGACATGTGCACGACTAATAGTTGTCCTATGGACAGATTCCCCCACCTGAGCTGAAGATCTCTGCAGCTCGTCCAGAGTCACCTTGGGCATCTTGACTGCATTTCTGATCAGTGCTCTCCTTGTTCGGCCTGTGAGTTTAGGTGGACGGCCTTGTTTTGGTAGGTTTACAGTTGTGCCGTACTCCTTCCATTTCTGAATGATCGCTTGAACAGAGCTCCATTGGATGTTCAAGGCTTTGGAAATCTTTTTGTAGCCTAAGCCTGCTTTAAATTTCTCAATAACTTTATCCCTGACCAGTCTGGTGTGTTCTTTGGACTTCACGGTGTTGTTGCTCCCAATATTCTCTTAGACAACCTCTGAGGCCGTCACAGAGCAGCTGTATTTGTACTGAAATTAGATTACACACAGGTGCACTCTATTTAGTCATTAGCACTCATCAGGCAATGTCTATGGGCAACTGACTGCACTCAGACCAAAGGGGGCTGAATAATCACGCACACCCCACTTTGCAGTTATTGATTTGTAAAGAATGTTTAAAATCATGCATGATCTCCGTTCCACTTCTCACATGTACACCACTTTGTATTCGTCTTTCACGTGGAATTCCAATAAAATTGATTCATGTTTGTGGCAGTAATGTGACAAAATGTGGAAAACTTCAAGGGGGCTGAATACTTTTGCAAGCCACTGTAATACTTTTACCCATAGTCCCTGAACAAGCATGCAGATCAGATGCTCTGAGTCTGACTGAAGGGGTATCTTAGCGCTCTTATAAATGTAAAAATGGGGGGAGCAGGTATGTGTAGGAAGCTCTCCTCATGCTAACCGCTACCCAGTTCTCCTCCATTCCCCTCCATTACCTTTTAATAGCTCCCAAAGCTACTTCTTGGTTGGGACGGCCGGTGCGGACTGCGCAGGCACTGCCAGGCAGCACATGTCCTTGATTGCCCGTGGCCAGGAGCACTCTGTGCATGCCCTCTACAAACTTGTGACATTGTGTGCATGTGCAGAGCACTACCCGGCCATGTGAGAGAACAGGGGGAGTGTTCACCATGAGGAGCACCTACAACACCTACTTTGCAAAACGCCTGTGCACCCGGTCCTTAGAAAGACTGCAGAACCATCTCATCAGGAGTAACTACAGCAAAAAGAGACAAACCAAGGCAAAGATTAACCACCTTAAATTGGCACTCACAGACCCAAGCCAGGATACCTTCAAGCGAAATCTCCACACTTTCTACATAAAACTGCTGGGACAACCGGTGAGGACAAAAAACAAAAAGCTACAAAGGCTACGACAGAATGCAGGGAGACTGACCTCACAAAAAACTCAGTGAATATCCCTATAGTGAACTTGTCCCACTACAAGCCAAACGAAGCAGAACTCTCTGTACTGTCAAAAGGACTTACATATTGCCCTGCAAAGCCCCTGGATAAGGCAGAATTATGCTGCGATATGGAGGAGTTCTTCAGAAGAATGCAGCTGAAGGAATTCTTTCACAACAAACCGGGTGATGCTGCGGAATCTATGGACCTAACACTACCAAGCCAAAATACACTGTTATAAACTGTTCTATATCACCTTGCTTTGACACCATTAACTTCTTACAGTTGCGTCTCACAGACTGTGAGATCACTTGACTCTCCACACAGCAAACAGGAGATAGACTTTCTCAGGCTTCTTCAAAGTTTACGTAGTTTATTCAGGAAACAGAAATACAGATAGATACATTCATCATATCCTAGCCATGCAAATCTTCATGTTGCGTTACAAGCTCTTGATTAGACTCCCTGCTGAAGTCAATCAGGCACTTCTTGCTAACCTACGTTCCACTAAACTACCTATGTACAGCATACATTATATCAGATTACAGAAAGGAAGAACATACTTAGAGGTCCCAGTCAGCCTTGCGAGCTAATGCGAAAGTAAGGAGCAGAGAGAGCTCTGATTGCCCCCCTCGGTTTTAATACCGACTAGGAAAGAGTTAAATGTGACATCACATTTGCCCTCCCCTAGACCAGATTATTGGTTGGGCCACCTCGTGGTGTCATAATACCCACCCACTCGATTAATAATCAATGAGGCATTTGACCCACATGCAGGAATGTGGATGTTTACAAAACATGGCTGATGTTTATTGTTCTAGTGGTGGTACATGCCCCGGTCAGGGAGACCTGCGGCCTTGTTCAGAGAACAGCTTCTTGGTATGTTCTAGTTCTGCTGACAGAACTGCAGATTTTCTCTCTCAGAGAAAATCCCCTTAAAGGGCCGATCTGCACTCCAAGCCTTTTGACTAACTCAGTCCAAATAACTGAGGCCTACTTAAATTATAACATACACCATATATGGACTACGCCAAACCAAAAGAAGGCCATAAAAATCCTGAAAAACAACAAAGATATCATCATAAAGCCAGCAGGACAAGCGAGGTGTGATTGTCCTATTAAACACCACAGAATACATTAAAGAGGCCGAAAGACAACTCTCAAACACTAGCCACTATGAACAGCTGAACCAGGATCCCACCTCTGAGTACAAAAGACAACTGAGGGCTCTCATAAAATGAGTCCCAGCGGCATCACAGCACCTTATACCAGACATACCTCATGTGGGCACATTCTATATGCTACTGAAAATACACAAAGAGGGGGAACCCAGGGCGCCCTACAGTCTCAGGTACCGGCACCCTAACAGAGAACATCTCAGGCTGGCTGGATAATATACTGAAGCCCTAGGTGAGAAATACAAACAGCTTTATACAGGACACCAAAGACCTCCTGAGGAAACTGGAGTCAGTGGGCCCTTTATCAGAGGGGACTATTCTGGCTACTATGGATGTGGAAGCACTATACACCAATATCCCACATGAGGACGGCATCGCAGCCTGTGAACACTTTCCGACTCAGGGACACCTCCCCATAGAATCAGTGATACCCCTCATGAGATTTATCCTCACCCACAATTATTTCAACTTTGGTCGGGACGTATACCTACAGAATATGGGGACTAGTATGGGAACGCGCTTTGCACCACAGTTTGCAAACCTATTTATGGCTAAATTAGAAAATTATTTCTTGTCAATCTGCACCCACAAACCCCTCTCCTACTGCTGCTTTATTGATACTTTTCTCCTTGTCATCTGGAATGGAAGTGAGGAACAGCTGCTCAACTTCCACAGAGAATTCAACAGTTTTCACCCAACCATCAAACTAAAAATAAACCACTCCACCTCACACATACATTTTCTGGAGATGACTATCCAGATAAAAACGATTGTATACAGACCGCAGTATATCGGAAGCCCACGGACCAACCCTCATACCTTAGGAGTGATAGCTTCCACCCACTCCACACCAAGCAGTCGGTCATATTTAGCCAAGCCCTGCAGTACAACGGCATTTGCTCAAACACAGGGGAAAGCAACCGACTCCTTAACAATCTCAGGAAGGACTTATTAAAGAGACACTGAAGCGAAAAAAAAAATATGATATCATGAATTGGTTGTGTACTATGAATAATTACTAGAAGTTTAGCAGCAAAGAAATATTCTCATATTTTTATTTTCAGGTATATAGTGTTTTTTCTAACATTGCATCATTCTATAATATGTGCAGATTACACAACACTCAGCATCCAAAATGATTCTTTCAGAGCAGTCTGTGAACTAATGACCTCTCCTCTGGCAGAGAAAAAGTAAATAGTCCAGGAACAGTTGAGATAATAAAAGTCAGATAACAGCCCTCTCCACGACTTTGAAAGTCGCAGAGCTTAAAGAGAACCAGAGATGAAGCACCCTCATGTATTTTATCCTATAAATCAGTGGGAACATGACAGTAAACACCTAATCTGCTCTTTGTTTCATTGTTCTCTGTTTAATTTGCCTGTTAACACCTCTGATAAGAATCCCGACTAAGCAGTCGGTCTAGCTTTGCTACAGAATGATTATAGCTGAGACTGTGGTCTTTGGTGTCTTTTCAAGTCCAAGCCTGCCCCCTGCTGGCTGTGCTCAGGAATCATTATAGCTGAGTCATTATAGCAAAGCCAGACTCAATGCTCACTCCGGGATTCTTATCTCAGCTAGATAACAGACACTTTTAGCAGTGAGGATGAAACAGGGAGCAGGGCAGACGTTTTCTCTAATGTTCCCACTGATTTCTATGGTAAAATACATGAGGGTGCTTCGTCTCTGGTTCACTTTAATTGCTTTTTTTGCATAGAGATAACAACTGGAGTTTCTTAACTCTTCCTGTACTGGAAAAAATTAGACTGATGTATCTGATCTTAATGTTTTATTTCTTAGCTGTACTACACATACAAATCATAATATCATAATTTTCGCTTCAGTGTTTCTTTAAGTATAACACAAACTATAGAAGACAAAATCCAGAGAGCCACTAGCATACCCAGGACTGAACTTCTGCAGTACAGAGAAAAACAGAAGCCAGACAGAGTGCCCTTAATGATAACATACAACCCACAACTGGGTGTTCTGAGAAAAGTGGCCAGAGAACTACAACCTCTACTCCACAAGGACAACAGGCTCAAATAAATCTTCCTGGAACTACCACTTCTTGCCTATAAACAGCCAGCCAATCAAAGGAAACATCTGGTCAGGAGTGCCTTACTGCCACCAGCGGAAAATGGCACATTTCCTTGTGGGGTAAAGCGTTGCAAGACCTGCTGTCACATTTTATGCACTGATAGCCTGCCATTACCGGATACACCTGAGGCCTACCACATCCGGGGTGAATGCGCATCACCATATGTAGTTTACGCCATCACATGCATGAAATGCCCTAACAAAGTTTTGTATATCGGGGAGACGAAGCAGATACTAAGGAAAAGCATCAATACTGTGATCACGCTACGGTGCAGACTACTGACGAAACAAGGAGACAGCTGTAGGACTGCACTTCAAAACATCTGCCCACAGCATGAAAGACTTTAGAGTCACCATATTAAGGGGGATTCAAGTCAGGTAATGAAAGAAGGACATGTGAATGTGAATTTATGAAACTGTTCAGGACTTTGAAACATGGACTAATTATCAAACCGGGGTTCATGGTGAATTATGAACATTAGAAATGCCTATCCTGCCTGACAGGAAAAGGCATTCAAACAATCACAAATACCTATCTCCTGCAGCCCTCAGACCTACCAATACATATGGTAATTGATGACGTTTTTCGTTGTTTGATGCTTCCACTGGAAACAGGCACCCAATCTTTACATCACAGTGTCCTGCTGGCAGATTTCCCAACCTTTTATTCCCTGTTGTATCAACTGTTGTCACTTGTTATCACCTGTGGTTCTCTGACAGCTAATCAGAGTTTGTGTATACCTGTGGTTTGGTGCTGACAATTAGCTAATTTGTTTACCGTGTCGTATGTCTCTAACTATTGTATAGAGCCTTTAGAGTTAATAGATCTAAGTTTTGACATTTAAAAAAAAGAGGAAGACTAAAGGGGCCCATACACCTAACGATTTTCCCGCCGATATACAGCAGTTTTGATCACTGTGATAGAATCTGCTGTGAAATCGTTGCACAAACGCAAACGCAAACAATAGATTTCCATCCGAAATCAATCGTTCCTGTCGATTCCCGTCAAGCAGTCCGTGCGGAAGATTTTTTCTCGATCGCCAGTGGGTCGGGAGTGCGCCGACAGCGGCATTCGAATGCCCGATGACCAACGCAATACAGCGGCAATATATTACCTGCTCCGGCCGGCGTGAGTCCCCGCTGTCACCGATGTCTTCTTCTCCGCTGGGTTCCGCGTTCCGGTCTGGCTGGCTTCACTTCCTGTCCCGGCAGTAAGTTTAAACAGTAGAGCACCCTCTACTGTTTAAACTTCCCCTGGCAGGAAGGAAAGTGAAGCCAGCCAGACTGGAACACGGCTTCTCTTTAGGGTTCTCTTTAGACAACTGTTGAATGCAAAAGGCAAGGCTGTCCCTGGGTGGGCTTGAACCACCAACCTTTTGGTTAACAGCTGAATGCGCTAACCGATTGTACCACAGAGACTGTGCATGCAGTTGCTGTTGAACTATTTTATGGGGATGTATGTGTGTCTTTTGGAGGAAGTAAGTCTGCTCCAAGAAGTTTCAGCATGTAGTGTTGGTGGTATAGTGGTGAGCATAGCTGCCTTCAAAGCAGTTGACCGAGGTTCGATTCCTGGCCAATGTATGTGAGGTTGCTTTTGACATCCTACAAATCCCTAAGCAAGCTCATTTTTCTCTTGGGTATATCACAATGGTACATGCTAGGCTGGCTTCAGCATGTAGTGTTGGTGGTATAGTGGTGAGCATAGCTGCCTTCATAGCAGTTGATCTGGGTTCGATTCCCAGCCAATGTATGTAAGCTGGCTTTTGACATCCTACAAATCCCTGGAAGACAAGACAAGAGGAGGAGGGAGGAGGGGATTACACTCCCTGATTGAGGTATACACATGCAAGATGTGTGAAAGCAATTTAGGCCTGCAATTTAGCATTCAATGTGATTTCTGCCCTTAAAACGCTGCTTTGCATCAAATACACATTTTCCCCCAGGACTTTTGGCATGTATTCCACTCCGCCATGCCCCCTCCAGGTGTTAGACCCCTTGAAACATTTTTTCCATCACTTTTGTGGCCAGCATAATTTTTTTCTAGTTTTCCAAGTGCGTCTCCCCATTGAAGTCTATTGCAGTTCGCGAAAGTTTGAGCAAACCGAACTTTTGCGGAAGTTCGCGAACCGAAAATGAGAGATTCGGGCCATCTCTACCTCCTACTTCTAAAAATGTATTTTTTAAGTATCCCATGGTTTTCTTTTATTATTAAACATTTACAAAGAGGGTTGAAAGTTTTACTGTCAGTAGCAGCCTATTATGTGTCAGAGAGTTAAAATAAATGAACTATTTACCTTTTTGTATCCTTAGAAAACTGCCAGGAAAACTTTTATGGCCGTAATGTACTTATTAGTGATATTTACTATATTCTCAACAAGGTACTGACAAGACAGAAGCTGCCACTTCCATGCCTAGAAAATAACTGTTTCAGGCAGCAAAATAAAAGAAGTAAAACAGCCTGGTTTTTAATATGTTTTGTACTGTACATACACGTTTATCTCATCATGTCACATATTGCCTCGGGTACCGTTTAACCCTCCTGGCGGTTTATTAAAATCCGCCAGGGGGCAGCACAGCCGTTTATTTTTATTTATTTTTTTTATATCATGTAGCGAGACAAGGTCTCGCTACATGATAGCCGCTGCTCAGCGGTATCCCCCCAGCCCCTCCGATCGCCGGAGGCGTTCGGAGATCAGGAGATCCCGTTCAAGGAACGGGATCTCCTGCAGGGCTTCCCCCGTTGCCATGGCGACGGGCGGGATGACGTCACCGACGTCCTTGAGGTCGTGACGTCAAAGGGGACTCCGATCCACCCCTCAGCGCTGCCTGGCACTGATTGGACAGGCAGCGCTGGGTCTGGGGGGGGGGGGGGCTGCGGCGCGACGGATAACGGCGGATCGGCTGCGACCGGATTACACATGCAGCTAGCAAAGTGCTAGCTGTGTGTAGCAAAAAAAAAATTATGCAAATCGGCCCAGCGGGGCCTGAGCGGTGCCTTCCGGCAGCATAGCCCGAGCTTAGCTCGGGCTTACCGCCAGGAAGGTTAAAGGACAACAAAAGAGAGAAGAATATGGAGGCTGACATATTTATTTTCTTTGAAACATATCAGTTGCCTGGCAGCCCTGTTGATCTTTTTGGCTGCAGTTGTGTCTGGAGTACACCAGAAACAAGCATGCAGCTAATCTTGTCAGATCTGACAATAATGTCAGAAACACCTGATCTGCTGCATGCTTGTTCAGGGTCTATGGCAAAAAGTACTAGAGGCAGAGGATCCACAGGATAGCCAGGTAACTGGTATTGTTTTTGAGAAAATAAATATGCCAACCTCCATATCCCTCTTGCTTCAGTTGTCCTTCAAGTAAGTGAAATATGGTCCAGGGGTTGGTCGAGGAGCAGAAATGCTTACTGACATCAAAGCAACAAGGTCCACTATTCTCCACCTTATCCTATAGAAATGTTTTTTTTCACTGTTGTTGTTGTTTTTATTATCATTGCAGCTGTAACAGTAAATATAAAATTCACTGAAATATTTCCAAGACACTAAGGACATTATTTTTTGCCGGATTTATTGCCTCGCTATAAACCTAATTGTTTCTTTGGGGACTTTTTGGCCTTTGTTTAATGAAATCCCAACACAGAGACAAATGTATTTCATTGTTATATATACAGCAGACAATGAAACTGTTGTGCCTACCTTCATTCATTTACTGGTTCTGAATGTGTGATTCACTTGAATAAGTCCAGTCTGCTTAAACATCCCTAGAAATAGAACAGTGCATACTCTGTGAATGTTACATTCAGGGCAGTCACAACAGGACGGCTGGGACCCTGATAAATAAGCTCTTTGCAAAGAATTTTAAAGAACACAGAAAAATCTCTTAAGAAAAATTTGGCTGACATTGGATAAAAATGTGTATGCTACTTTAACCACTTCAGCCTACAGTGTTGTTCACCTTATGCATCCAAGCAACTTTCACCTCCCATTCATTCGCCAATATCTTTATTGCTACTTATCCCAATTAATTGATCTATATCTTGTTTTTCCGCCACTAATTAGGCTTTCTTTGGGTGGTACATTTTGCTAAGAATTATTTTTTTCTAAATCCATTTAAGAGGAAGATTGAGAAAGGAATGGAAAACAATTCATTATTTCTCCGTTTTTGGCCATTCTAGTTTGAAATTAATACATGCTACTGTAATTAAAACTCATGCATTTTATTTGCCCATTTGTTGTTATTATTACACCATTTGAATGATGTCCCTATCACAATTTGTGGCATTGATATTTTATTTAGAAATAAAGGTGCATTTTTTCAATTTGCGTCCATCACTATTTACAAGCTTATAATTAAAAAAAAAAAAAACATATAACAATATACTCTCTTGACATGCATATTTAAAAAGTTCATACCCTTAGGTAACTATTTATGTTTTGTTTGTTTTTTTCAATTGTAATTTTTGTATTTATTTTTTTATTAAAAAAATGTATTTGGGTAATTTTTGGTGTGGGAGGTAAACAGCTAATTTTAAATGTAATATAATGCAATTATTTAATAAAAAATGTATGTGGGTGTAGTTTACTATTTCGCCACAAGATGGCCACAGTCAAAAAGTCCTGGTAGCGAACGATCTCGCTTCCAGGAACTAGAAAGAGGACGGGAAACTGTTTTTTTTTGTTTTGTTTTTTGTTTTTTTTGCAGAAAGACTGCAGCCTCTGATAAGAGACCATTAGGCTTTTCTGCGGGGAACTTAGATCCATGAATGGGAACTATATTTCCATTCATTGATCTGGGGGCTAACGGCAGGTGGCAGGAGGGCACGCGATCACGCACCTCAGGCAGCAGCAGCAGCAGCACAGTCTATCTGGACGGATATATCCTTCCAGGTAGACTTAAGTGGTTAAAATTTATGGATTTAAATTACATTAAATTTCATTTAAAATCAAATTTAACTTAGATAACATAAGATAGCCTTTTCAGGGTAAAAGTAACCAATTGAAAGCTGTCTAATCTATTTATCTATCTATCAATATATCTATCTATATTTCTATCTATCTATATATACAAAATCAGACGTGTGTGTGTGTGTATGTGTGTAACCGATTTGAACAAAACTTGGTACACAGATCCCTTACTACCTGGGATGATATGTTCTGGAGGTCTCGCGGCCCCCCTGCACACCTGGGTAGAACCACAAACAGCCAATCAGATTTCACCCATTCATGTCAAAGGGAAAAATGGAAAAGGCTGCCATTCTCACAGTAATCAAGCCAGACTCCCCACACTTGGCACAGTTAGTCACTTGGTGACCGAGGTTACAAATTCAGGGGAAGTGGGCGGAGCATAAAACAGCCAATCAAATTTCAGCAATGTTTTTAAATGGGAAAATGTAAACTGCAGCTAATGTTAGACTATTAATTGCAGGGGTCTTCAAACGTGCCACTCTCTCTGCCCTCTTCTGATGGAACAGAACCTGCTCTGCAGACTCCTCCAGCAGCATCACTACAGTACAAAACACTTGGGTAGGGGGTGGAGAGGCTGGGGCGCTGTACATAAGAACCCCTGCTGCACACTGAATAGGGACTGTCTAAAAATCTTTGTCTACAAAACTATGTATGGTTTCTTATCAGTGGCTGAGTCAGATGCAGTCATTAGACCAATTGTAAAGAGAGCAGAAAGCTTTTTCTCTCTTTTATTATTATTTTATTATTATTTTTTATTTATATAGCGCCAACATATTCCACAGCGCTTTACAAAGCACAATAAGACGACAAGGGGAACATAGATACAACTAACAAATGTACAGAAGAGTTCCAAGCAGCACAAATATTGTTACAAAAACAGTAAACATTAGGAGGATGACCCTGCCCTTGCGAGCTTACAATCTAATGGGTAGTGGGGGACACACTAGGTTAGGAGGTGGAGGATGGATAAGGCAGTGATTCTTTACCTCTGATTACATTGGGACAGATAAGTAAATAAGGGCTATAGAATGTTATAAGCTTGTCTGAAAAGGTGTGTTTTAAGAGTGCGTTTGAAGATGTCCAGGTTTGGAGCATGACGTACAGGCTGTGGAAGAGAGTTCCAGATAAGGGCTGATGCTCGTGTAAAGTCCTGGATGCGAGCATGAGAGGAGGTGATCAGCTTAGAGGCCAGGAGAATTTCTTGGGAGGAGCGAAGGTTGCGGGAGGGACAATAACTTGAGATTAGTGAGGAGATGTATGGTGGAGTGTGAGAATCCGCTCAGCTGCCTGCGCAGGCAGGCAGCCTTTTGACCATTGTTTAGGTTTGCATGCTGCAGGACTCTGGAAAGGAGACCTTCTGTCAGTTGTGCAGCTTGTGTTGCTGAGGGATTTGCATACATTAGTCATGCAAATCCCTTACCTGCCTTCTTTTGATGACTGGCACTATAAAAGCATTCTGCTCCCAGAATGCTTTGCTGGACATTTCCCTTTCATGGTCTGTTCCTGATGGACACTCCTGGAGTGTCAGCCATTCCCGTTTGTTAAAGTTATCTTAATGTAATTCGTGGGAATGCACTAGGCAGTTTCCCTAGTGCAGTTAGGATTGCATTATCTGTTTTGCCTGTTCCGTCTGTCTTGTGTTTGGATCGCATAAGCCCTAGCGTTAGCGGCTGTGGATCCTTCTGATTGAGTCTGGAGTGTAGGTTGGAACAGCGGTTGTTTCTGCCTACCTCATCTGTTCGGTCTGTCGTGTGTTTGGATCGCACTCGCCCTAGCGCTATTGCTGTGGATCCTTCTGTTCTGTCTCCTGGGATCGCGCTAGCCACTTTTCGCTAGCACTGTGGATCCTTCTGTTCTGTCTCCTGGGATCGTGCTAGCCACTTTTCGCTAGCGCTGTGGATCCTTCTGTTCTGTCTCCTGGGATCGCGCTAGCCACTTTTCGCTAGCGCTGTGGATCCTTCTGTTCTGTCTCCTGGGATCGCGATAGCCACTTTTCGCTAGCGCTGTGGATCCTTCTGTCTCCTGGGATCGCGCTAGCCACTTTCCGCTAGTGCTGTGGATCCTTCTGTTCTGCTACTCTGTACCTGGATCGCGCTAGCCACTTTCGCTAGTGCTGTGGATCCTATCTCTCGCTTGTCCCTGTTTTCGTGTGTCTGTCTTGTCTGATACGAACGCTTGCTGTAGGCTCAGTGAGGTAACCGTTAAGCAAGCGCTCGCGTTCTCTGTTTCGTGTTTGTCTGTCTTTAGTTAGTTAGGCGTGCTTGTCTCTGTTGTGCGTAACACGCAGAGACCGCGCACGAACGCGTACACTGTTGCGAATGAGTGCGGTGTTCGCGTTCAGCTAGCGTTTGTTATTTTCCTTATAATTTCTCTTTGTATGATTTTCTGTGCCTTTGCTACCCTTGTGCGCTGTCCTGCTCTGTCTTGTGTCTCTATCGGCAATCGCCAATCTTGCGATTGCGTTCCCACTTTGTTTCCGCTGTTGTGTGTTCACTGTCATTGGGTGGCGGCTAGTTTGGTGCACACACATACATCCTGTCCCTGTGCTCTTTCTCTTTAAGGGCTCTTCAGCCCCGTTTATCAGGTTCTGTACAATTCCCATCTGGCATCTGTGGCTGTGCAGCGGCGGTGTTCGCCTGCACTCCACAGCGCCATCTGCCGGTGGGAATTGCCCTCTGCGGGTGCATAGCACCTAGCCTGGGTTTCCCTAAATTATACGCTGATGGAGGGTTTTCGTTGTGTCAGTGCACGTCTTGTGCGCTGACCACGAAAACGACCCCGCCACCGTTACAAGGAGACAACTCGTGGAGGGCTTTGTATGTTAGAGTCAGGAGTTTGAACTGGATCCTCTGGGTAATGGGTAACCAGTGGAGAGAACGGCACAGTGGGGCTGCATCGGAAGAGCATGTGGAAAGGTGAATGAGGCGGGCCGCTGAATTTAGTAGGGATTGGAGAGGTGCTAGCCTGTTTTTTGGTAGGCCACAGAGCAGGGTGTTGCAGTAGTCTAGGCGGGAGATGATTAAAGCGGACCCAAACCAAACATTTTTTTAATTAAAAATATTTAGTTGCACCACTCTGACACCTACAAAGATAAATAAACACTCCTTCAAGCCTATGAGCATTTCAGTGCATGCTTTTCACCCTTCTCTTTTCATAGCTAGGGTTACACTGGGGGCAGCCATTAGTAATTCCTCCATTGCCAGACACCATCTACTCCACCAGTTTGCCGGAAAAATCCCGGCAATTTGAAAGGAAGGGAGGGGTTCCTCCAATAAATGTAAAATATTGTATATTTGTCATCATGCAGCTGAAAAAAGGCTGCTATTTATTATTATACTTTAGAAAATAGATTTTATTTCTGAAATCTTGTATTTTTAATTTGGGTCCACTTTAAGGCATGAACAAGCATTTTGGTGGCCTCTTGTGTACTTGTCAGTCTCTCAGGACAGGGAAAATAAACTTCTGCCCCCACCTTCCCCGTTGTGGGCTGAGCATTGAATAGGAACTGTCAAGACAAATCTTTGTCTACAAAACATTGTATGATTCCTTATCAGTGGCTGAGTCAGATGCAGTCATTAAAACAACTGTGCAGAGAACAGAAAGTTTATTTTTCTCTCTCCATGCCCTTAGTTGTCTCTCAGGACAGGCAAAAAAAACTTCTCCCCTGCAGCTTCTCCACTTACTTTCCACCCACTGGCCTCCTTGCCCCTGCATCCCTTGAAAGGGCGATTGTTATGCTCCTGATTCAGGGGCCCCAGTGTGGTAGCAACCACTGCACCCCCTGTTGCTACTCCATTGGATTTATCTTATTGCATATAGATTCAGTGTCAGTGAGTAAAAAGCTGTTTCATCTGTTTTAGGCAGGGATGACACGCCTTGCAGTAAAAGGGATCTGATAATAAACTATTAGCCTTAACAAAGAAATTATTTTTTGTTTAAAGATTATGATGCTGTTGTGTATCTTTTAGATCAGAGAGGACGTTCTGGCTTTTAGTCAAACTTCAAATGCTGGTAAAGATAACGGTGGGGGACAGTAAGTGGCTATTGGGGTTCCTTGAGTGTCATCATGTGGCTGTTAGGGCCCTTTTCCACTAGCAATCGCAATCGCTCTATTGGAAAAGGGCCCTTATGCAGACAAACTCCAGATACCAGTGGAGGTAGTGGCAGGTGTGAGAAATTGGGAACCTGGGGTTAGGTATAGTTGAACTCCAAACTGGCTGTGGAATGGTGCTGGAATCAGTAATCATCGTAACCAGCTAATTTACGATTATGCAAAAATTTGCGTACATTTTTGCATTTATGCTTATACGTAATTGTGATTTGTAACTTCAATTGAATTCATAGTGATTAGTAATTTCGCCTAAAATTTCACGTCATTTTCGTGCAATTTCGTGCCGACTTTTGGCAGTGAATAGCAAAACCCCCGTACATGGTAGCGACACCAAAATTGCTACCTATGCTAAGGAGAATAGTGGGTACAAGGCAAAAAGACCTTTTAATTTTTGAGAAAATCGATTTTAAAAATGCAAAGAAAAAATGATTTTTAAAGTAAACAAATCACAGTTTAAAACCATTTTTCTTTGCATATTTAAAATCGATTTTCTCAAAAACTATGTCTTTTTGAAAAATTATTTTTTGACTTGTACCTAATAATGTCCTTAAAGCGGATCTGAGATGAAAAACTAACTATAGCAAGTAACTTGTCTATATATTTTATCTAAAGTTTAGATAGTGTACACAGCAATTCTAGCTGCAAATAGTGTTGGGCGAACAGTGTTCGCCACTGTTCGGGTTCTGCAGAACATCACCCTGTTCGGGTGATGTTCGAGTTCGGCCGAACACCTGACGGTGCTCGGCCAAACCGTTCGGCCATATGGCCGAACTAAGAGCGCATGGCCGAATGTTCCCCGAACGTTCGGCTAGCGCTGTGATTGGCCGAACGGGTCACGTGGTTCGGACCCGAACGCGCTCTGATTGGCCGAACTGTCACGTGGTTCGGGTAAATAAATACCCGAACCACGTCATATCTCCGCCATTTGTCTGTGGGTTTAGCTTTGGGTAGGCAGGCAGGGTAGTTCGCGCTCCAGCCACGCTAGCCAGGGTCCCCCCCAGTCATTGTGTGTCGCTGCTGGGAATAGTAGTACACCGCTCGCTCAGCATTCTGTTTACTGCCACTCTGTGTACCTCGCTCAGCCACACTATATAGCATTCTGTTTACTGCCACTCTGTGTCTGCTGGGAATAGTAGTACACCGCTTGCACAGCCACACTATATAGCATTCTGTTTACTGCCACTCTGTGTACCTCGCTCAGCCACACTATATAGCATTCTGTTTACTGCCACTCTGTGTCTGCTGGGAATAGTGGTACACCGCTCGCTCAGCCACACTATATAGCATTCTGTTCACTGTTCTGTGTCTGCTTGGAATAGTGGTACACCGCTCGTTCAGCCACACTATATAGCATTCTGTGTACTGTTCTGTGTCTGCTGGGAACAGTAGTACACCGCTCGTTCAGCCACACTATATAGCATTCTGTGTACTGTTCTGTGTCTGCTGGGAACAGTAGTACACCGCTCGCTCAGCCACACTATATAGCATTCTGTTCACTGTTCTGTGTCTGCTGGGAATAGTGGTACACCGCTCGCTCAGCCACACTATATAGCATTCTGTTCACTGTTCTGTGTCTGCTGGGAATAGTGGTACACCGCTCGCTCAGCCACACTATATAGCATTCTGTTTACTGTTCTGTGTCTGCTGGGAATAGTGGTACACCGCTCGCTCATCCACACTATATAGCATTCTGTTCACTGTTCTGTGTCTGCTGGGAATAGTGGTACACCGCTCGCTCAGCCACACTATATAGCATTCTGTTCACTGTTCTGTGTCTGCTGGGAATAGTGGTACACCGCTCGCTCAGCCACACTATATAGCATTCTGTTTACTGCCACTCTGTGTACCTCGCTCAGCCACACTATATAGCATTGCGTACTCTGCCAGTCAGTGTGTATATTGCTGGGATCAGTAATACTCCACTCACCGTCAACCACTATATGAGCTCAACATGAGTTCCCCAGAGACCTCCGCTGTGAGCAGCACTCCCAACAACAGCAACAGCCAACGCCCCACGCAAGCTATAACATCCACCCCAGCAGCCAGTGGTCAGCAGCAGCCCTCCCCGGAGGAGAACGTTGTGTCCATCAGTCCGTCGCCAGAGCGATTAATGAGGGCTGCCATTGAGGAGATGATGGGGCCTGATGTGGAGGAGGAGGTCTGGCTCAGGCCAGCATCCCAAGTTAATGTTGAGGACGATGAGGGGTCTGTGTCTGGGGATGTTGGGGTGGCAGAGGTGGTGGGTGGGTCAGACTCAGGAGAAGAGTTGTATGATGAGGATGATGATCGGGACCATCTGTATGTGCCTCAGAGTCCGACCCCGGAAAACATGTTGTATCGTGTGTTTAGGTACTAAAATCTGCGTTCCCTCCCAGTAGTGTTGGGCGAACAGTGTTTGCCACTGTTCGGGTTCTGCAGAACATCACCCTGTTCGGGGTGACTATATAGCAGACTATATAGCATTGTGTTTAATGCCACTCTGTGTACACGGCTCAGCCACACTATATAGCATTGTGTTTACTTCCACTCTGTGTCTGCTGGGAACAGTAGTACACCGCTCACCCGCCACTGTATAGCATTGTGCTCTGTGTCACTGCTGACAATAGTGGTACACCGCTCACCCACCACTGTATAGCATTTCTGTACTGCCACTGTACTGCTGCCAGTCAGCGTGTACTTTAAGGATAAGTGAAATGAGGAAGAAATCCGGTGAAAGAGGGAGGGGCAAGGGAAGAGGTGTTTCCCCTGACGGTTCACGTACAGGCCACAGGGGAGCACCCAAGAAAACCCACTCAATACTGCCCATGTTGTCCAGGACAACAACCCTCACAGATCCAAAAGAACAGGACCAGATAATTACTTGGATGACCTCTCAAGCGTCCAGCAGTGGGTTAAGCAGCACCAGCACATCACGCACGAGGTCCGAGTCCTCAGCCAGTTAAAGTCTGGGCTTTCTTTGAAGACTGCACTGAGGATGTTACCATGGCGATTTGCAAGGTGTGCAAGACCCGCCTGAGCAGGGGGAAAAGTATTAACAACCTCTCCACCACCAGCATGAGCCGCCACATTCTATCCAAACATCCCACTCTGTGGGCAAACGCGGCAGGACAGGGTACCACCAGCAACACTGCCTCCCTTGGGTTCACCAGACTCACCACCAGACCCGCCTCAGCAGCAGCAGTAGCCCAGCCATTGCGTGGTTCACAACATTCACAAACATCAGACGATGCTGACACTGTCACTTTCCGGACTAGTGCTCTTGAGGTCTCCCAGTGTTCATCAAACACAACAACCAACAGCCCTTCGGTGTGCAGCGCTACGGTTGAGTTGTCTGTTTCTGAGATGTTTGAGCACAAGAGGAAATTGCCAGCAAATGACCCCCGGGCCGTGGCAGTAACAGCCAGCCAGCATAGCCAAGCTTCTGGCCTGCGAAATGCTGCCATATCGAGTGGTGGAGACAAACAGCTTCAAGGGCATGATGTCAGTGGCCATCCCACGTTACGTGGTTCCCAGCCGCTACCACTTTGCGCGCTCTGCAGTGCCTGAGTTGCATGAGCACGTGGTCAGCTAAATAACCCGAAGCTTGAAGAATGCCGTTGCCTGCAAGGTTCACCTCACCACTGACACCTGGACGAGTGCGTTCGGCCAGGGTCGATACATCTCCCTTACCGCGCACTGGGTGAACCTTGTGGAGCCTGGCAGCGATTCCTCACCTGCTACGGCGCGGGTGTTGCCCACGCCGCAAACAGCTGGATAACAACAGCAGCACCTACCTCTCTGACTCCTTCTCCTCCAACGCATCTCAAAGCTGTACCTCATCCGGAAATGCTAACCCAGCACCAGCAGCAGTAGGATCGTGGAAGCAGTGCAGCACAGCTGTTGGCATGCGTCAGCAAGCGTTGCTGAAGCTGATCTGCCTTGGGGATAAGCAGCACACAGGGGAGGAAATTTGGAGGGGAATAAAGGAACAGACGGATTTGTGGCTGGCACCGCTGGACCTGAAACCGGGCATGAAGCTAGACACCTGGCACGAACTGGCAATGTACGCAATAGAGGTGCTGGCTTGCCCGGCAGCCAGCGTTATGTCGGAACGCTGTTTCAGTGCTGCCGGAGGCATCATCACAGATCGGCGTATCCGCCTCTCCACAGAAAATGCAGACCGTCTGACTCAAATTAAAATGAATCAATCCTGGATTGGAAACGACTACGCAACACTCCTGGACCCCAACCAAGTAACATGACCGATGAACATCTGGGATGGTTTAGCGTTTCCGGTCCCTGTTTATTGAACCTCTCATCTGTATTACATTTATGACTGCATGGCGGCAAAAAGCATTGCTGCTATATCCGCACGCTTTTTGTCCTCATGCAAGGCCTGGGTTGTTGTGTCTCACAAAGCGTGGCCTTCTCCTCCTGCGCCTCCTCCTGTTCCATCACGTGTGCTGCTGCTGCTGCTGCTGCTGGGTTAGCGTTGCCGCGTGGTCCCTGTTTATTGAACCTCTTATCTTTATTACATTTATGACTACATGGCGGTACAAAGCATGCTATCCGCACGCTTTTTGTCCTCATGCAAGGCCTGGGTTGTTGTGTCTCACAAAGCGTGGCCTTCTCCTCCTGCGCCTCCTCCTGTTCCATCACGTGTGCTGCTGCTGGGTTAGCGTTGCCGCGTGGTCCCTGTTTATTGAACCACTTATCTTTATTACATTTATGACTGCATGGTGGTACAAAGCATGCTATCCGCACGCTTCTTGTCCTCATGCAAGGCCTGGGTTGTTGTGTCTCAAAGCGTGGCCTTCTCCTCCTGCGCCACCCTCCTCCTGTTCCATCACGTGTGCTGCTGCTGGGTTAGCATTACCGGTCCCTTTTCCTGGAACCTCTTATATGTATTACATTTATGACTGCATGCCGACAAAAAGCATGTTACCTGTGCAAAGAAAACAGACATTTCCCGCATTTAAAAGACAGTTTTCCCTTTGAAACTTTAAAATCGATTTTCTCAAAAACTATAAGCTCTTTTTGCTAAATTTTTTTTTCCTCTTGTACCCACTCCCAAGGTGCACATACCCTGTAAATTTGGGGTATGTAGCATATAAGGAGGCTTTACAAAGCACAAAAGTTCGGGTCCCCATTGACTTCCATTATGTTCGGAGTTCGGGTCGAACACCCGAACATCGCGGCCATGTTCGGCCTGTTCGGCCCGAACCCGAACATCTAGATGTTCGCCCAACACTAGCTGCAAACAGCTTCAATTGTGTATGATTATGTCTTCCTGTGATACAATGAGAGCGGCCATGTTGTCATCATTACACACAGGCTAAACTAATCTGCAGCTCCACGCCTCAGCCTGTGCAAACTCTACGCCCCTCTCCGCCCCCTTGCCTCTGAATTCACTGCATGGTCAGTGTGTGCTGGGGGTGTAATTTGAGGAAAGTAACTACATTTACTGCAACACAACTGTGGAAGGAAAGGCATAACTGCAGAAATTTCCCGCTATATTCAAGGAAAGGGTCAAATCCTTGTAATCAAACCTAATTTATTTTATAAAATTGGTGCTATAGTACATGGATGTTGGTAAGATTGTATAAATATTTTACAGTCAGATTGCATAGTGTGTGGCCACCTTTAGGGCGCATTTACACCAAGGTGGTGTAGTATTTTTACCACACTCCACCACCGTGCAATGAAAGTCAATGGAGACTCTTACTAAGGCGTTACGGCGCGACATGACAGAAGTGATGTTTTTGCCACATCCCTAACGCAGGACCAGAACTACGTTACCGCTGCTGTGCTGCAGAGATCTGCGTTGGGCCAGAAGTCATGCAACTCTACGGCGATCAGACCTCATATCAGAGCGGCTGACCCCCCCCCCCCCCCAAATGACTGAAAGCAGTGGGCCCCTTAGTGCAACTGTCCCCACATAATATGCAATATCATCAGACTTCATATTAGAGCAGCTGACACCCCGTAAATGACTGACAGCAGTGGGCCTCTTAGCGCAACCATCCACTATAATAAGCAATATCATCAGACTTCATATCAGTGCGGCTGACCCCCTCCCCCCTAAATGACTGACAGCAGTTGGCCCCTTAGTGCAACTGTCACCACATATTATGCAATGACATCAGATCTCATATCAGAGTGGCTGACCCCCCCCCCCCCCAATGACTGAAAGCGATGGGCCCGTTTGCGCACGTAATATGCAATAAAATCAGACCTCATTTCAGAGCGGCTGACCCCCCTAAATGACTAACAGCAGTGGGCGTCTTAGCGCAACTGTCCCGATATATTAATAAGCAATATCATCAGATATCATATCAGAGAAGCTGACCCCGCGCCCCCCCCCCCCATGGCTGAAAGCAGTGGGCCCCTTTGCGCATGTAATATGCAATAAAATCAGACCTCATTTCAGAGCAGCTGACCCCCCTAAATGACTAACAGCAGTAGGCGTCTTAGCGCAACTGTCCCGATATAATAGGCAATATTATCAGATATCATATCAGTGCGGCTGACCCCCCTAAATGACTGACAGCAGTGGGCCACTTAGCGCAACTGTCCCAACATATTATGCAATAAAATGAGACCTAATTTCAGAGCGGCTGACCCCCTAAATGACTGAAAACAGTGGGCCCCTAAGCGCAACTGTCCCCACATAATATGCAATAAAATGAGAGAGGGAAAGAAAGGGAGCGCATGGTAGGGAGAGAGAAAGTCAGGGAGACCAGGATGGAGAATAACAGAGGAAAAGAGAGATCAAGACAGGGAAGAAGGAATAAGAAAAAAAGAAGCAAATAGAACAGAAGTGGGAAAGAGAGGGAAACTATTATTCAAATTCCGTTCCGCCGGAAATCACGGATTCCGTCAGTGCTAAATTCCGTCGCTATGAAAATTCTGCCAGATTTGTTAGAAATTCTGCGGAATTCCGGATTCCGTCGGAAAAATCTCTCAGCATGTACTGGATCCGTCAGTTGCCTAACACACGCTGAGACCTGGGTTCAATTCCCAGCCACAGTGCGTAGGTTTTTGGCATGCTACTTTTTCTCTTGGATTGCTCATAATGGTACATGCTAGGCTGGCTTCAGCATGCAGTGTTGTTAGTGGATATGGAGAGAGAGAGAGAGAGAGAGGGAGAGAGAGAGGGAGGGAGAGAGGGAGAGAGGGAGAGAGAGAGAGGGAGAGAGGGAGAGAGAGAGAGAGAGAGAGAGAGAGAGAGAGAGAGAGAGAGGGAGAGAGAGGGAGAGAGAGCGAGAGAGAGAGAGAGAGGAGGAGAGAGGGGGAGAGAGAGGGAGAGAGGGGGAGAGAGGGGGAGAGAGAGGGAGAGAGAGAGATTTTTTCAATTCTTGAAAATTCTGCGGAATTCCGTTTTACAGGTTTAGCAATTCCGCTCCGACCGCCGGAATCGGAATTGACCTAATTTGTGAAATTTTGCATGTGCGAAATTTCAGCCCACCACTGGCTGGAATGTTAGAGCTAGGTATGGGTAAGGTTAGTGCTATATGTAGGCAGAAGGAGTTAGCGTGAGGCATAGGTAGGGACAGGTTAGTGTGAGGCAAAAGTTTAGAAAGCCTATAGAATATATAAATAAGAATAATGATATGCCAGCCAATGGCAATAGTTTACTGCTATATCAGGCACCAAAATCAGAGGGTGCCTATTTTCCATGTACACAGCAGGATAGCTTTGAGAATCCTGGATTTGTGTGGGAATGTAGTTTATGGTAATGTATTGTATTCACCAGTGTTAATTAGGTTTTTGGTGAGTCCATCTGACCGTACTGCAGGACAAGATAATCGTTTTATAGGCTTATTATTACTTTCCCAAAGAAGCTCTAACCTTGTTCCTCTTCACAAAATCAAGGAATCCTCTCCAGCGAGTCACAATGGGCATGTCTTTGTACAGGTGGGTAATATGGCTTGGTAAAGTGAATGTGACCAGACTGACGGGCACAAACGTCTTGTGTACCTCCAAACTACCCGTGTTTCCCCGAAAATAAGACACTGTCTTATAATAATTTTAGCCCCAAATATCATACTAGGTCTTATTTTCGGGGAGGGCTTACAATTTTGTTCCCCAGTGGCAGCCCCCAGCCCAGTAAAGCCATTCCCTCCCTCCCTCCCTCCCTGATGTGCTGTAGGTAGTCATAGCCGAGGGGACCTTGTCCAGAACGGCAGCCCCAGCCCAGTAAAGCCCTTCCCTCCCTGATGTGCAGCCCTGGACCAGGTCCCCTCGGCTACAGAATGGCAGCCCCAGCCCAGTAAAGCTCTTCCCTCCCTCCTTCCCTCTGCAGAGTGGCAAGCGAAGCATTACAGCACAGGATACTCACCAGCTTCCTACGTAGCAGCGATAACTTCTCTATAATTCAGCAGCGCCTGGTTCCTCTGTTTGACAACGGCGGCTCATGTCATGTGACGCGGACGTGCGTGTGTCACATGACTAGAGCTGTCGTTGCCAGGGAGAGGAAGCTGGACGCTGCTGAGGAAAGACGCTAATGCGGGCACGTCGGAAGCCGGTGAGTTTCTTCTGTTGTAATACGGTAATGCTCCGCTCGCGACTCTGCAGAGAGAGGGAGCGAAGGGGAGGGGGACACATTGTGCGGCCCAACTAGGCCTTATATTCGGAGGATGTCTTATATTTAAAGCTTGCTTTAAAGGGACTCCGAGCAGTGCGGAAACTATGGAAAGATGCATATCATTTTAAAGCTCTCTTTCTCCTCTTTCCAATGATATATAAACTGCTACCCCACGCCTTTTAGTTTTCGCTATTTTCGCGATTGAAATTGCTGCGGCCGCGATTTCAGTCGCGAAAATAGAGAAAACTAAAAGGCGTAGGGCGACGATTTGGGTGTCGCCAGAAAGAGGAGAAAGAGAGCTTTAAAATGATATCCATCTTTCCATAGTTACTTGTACTACACAGGACGACACTTTCCCCAGTGTCAGCAGCTCCATTCAGCAGAAAAAGTCACCCTGTGTAATACAATGTAACTATGGAAAGATGGATATCATTTTAAAGCTCTCTTTCTCCTCTTTCTGGCGACACCCAAATCGTCGCCCTACGCCTTTTAGTTTTCTCTATTTTCGCAATTGAAATCACGGCCGCGGCAATTTCAATCGTGAAAATAGCGAAAACTAAAAGGCGTAGGGCGGCAGTTTATATATCATTGGAAAGAGGAGAAAGAGAGCTTTAAAATGATATGCATCTTTCCATAGTTTCTGCACTGCTCGGAGTCCCTTTAAATATAAGACCTTTCTTATTTTTGGGAGATGTTTTATTTTAGGGGGATAGACGGTAATATATATTGAAAAATTGGACCTGAGGAATTCCAACCAAATTCTACTGCCGCATCCACAGCTTTACAATCACAGTGTTGAAACAGTTACTTTTCACTGACAATGTTTATGTTTGTACAGGTAAAATGACTACATCATTTTCTGCTTCAGGGAGATTATTGATGAGGCATTAACATGCGACACTAGATCAGTATAATTTAAACAAAAAAAAAATAAAAAATGTTGATAGATTACAACAATTCAGACTCTGGGTTCATACTCTTAGGTTTTCACAACCTTCACAGTTTTCAAGGTGTGTTCTTTATTCTTCTTCTATGTATTTATGGTGTTACCATAAGTGCCAACCTTCTCATTATCGCATTAGTGGCAACTTACACCCAGCTTTGGTCTCCTATGTACTTCTTTCTCTTTCACCTTTCACTGTGTGACATCCTGATCAGTACAGATGTGGTTACCTTTGCCGTGCAAGTCATTTTTATGGGCAGGTGTCCTATCTCTGCTTTATCATGCTATGCACAGCTGTATTTGTTTGATGCTTCCGTTACAACAGAATGTTTTCTGTTGACAGTAATGTCCTATGATCGATATCTGGCCATCTGCCACCCACTACACTATTCAGCTATCATGAAACATCGGCTTCCACTGATCCTGGCTGCGTTATGTTGGATACTTGGATCTTGTTGCTCAATGATCACAGAATTTTTTGTATCTAAATTAGAATTTTGTGGGCCAAATATTATTGACCATTTTTTCTGTGATCTTGCTCCAGTTCTGAGACTTGCCTGCTCCGACACCAAAAATATTGAAGTTTATGTCTCTGTTTTGACTTTTATGATTGCCATTATTCAGTTAATTTTTGTCATAGTTACGTACATCTGCATCTTTTCATCAGTCCTTCACATCTCTTCTGTTCACAGAGGGAAGATCTTCTCCACTTGTAGCTCTCATCTGATGGTCGTGTCTATTTTTTATGGCACCCTCATCGCACTTTATATGATTCCAACAAAGGGATATTCATTTAATCTGAACAAAACTTTATCTCTTCTCAACACTGTCATCACCCCTCTGTTCAACCCGATCATTTACAGCGTACGAAATAAAGAAATAAGGAGGGTCTTCACCAAAATTATGTTTCAATAATTGTATATCACTTGCCAATGCCTAGCTTGAACAAAAACATATTTAAAACATTTCTTTATAGTAAAGAAGTAACATAGTTACATAGTTACATAGTTATTTTGGTTGAAAAAAGACATCCATCCATCGAGTTCAACCAGTATAAAGTACAACACCAGCCTGCTCCCTCACATATCCCTGTTGATCCAGAGGAAGGCGAAAAAACCCTTACAAGGCATGGTCCAATTAGCTCCTAAAAGGAAAAATTCCTTCCCGACTCCAGATGGCAATCAGATAAAATCCCTGGATCAACATCATTAGGCATTACCTAGTAATTGTAGCCATGGATGTCTTTCAACGCAAGGAAAGCATCTAAGCCCCCTTTAAATGCAGGTATAGAGTTTGCCATAACGACTTCCTGTGGCAATGCATTCCACATCTTAATCACTCTTACTGTAAAGAACCCTTTCCTAAATAAATGGCTAAAACGTTTTTCCTGCATGCGCAGATCATGTCCTCTAGTCCTTTGAGAAGGCCTAGGGACAAAAAGCTCATCCGCCAAGCTATTATATTGCCCTCTGATGTATTTATACATGTTAATTAGATAAAGAACACTTAAAGTACTACTGTGGGGGGGGGGGGTCGGGGGAAAAGAGTTGAACTTACCCGGAGCTTCCAATGGTCCCCTGCAGATGTCCTGTGTCTGCGCAGCCCCTAGTGTTGGGCGAACAGTGTTCGCCACTGTTCGGGTTCTGCAGAACATCACCCTGTTCGGGTGATGTTCGCGTTCGGCCGAACACCTGGTGGTGTTCGGCCAAACTGTTCGGGTTCGCCCGAACGGCTCATTGCCTGGCCGAACAGGGCCCCTGTTCGGCACGAACAGGGCCCTGTTCGCCCGAATACTGGCCCCCTATGGGGTCGCAGGCATAAGGGGGGAGCATGCCCCGATCGCGGGGGGGGTCGGAAATTCCCCCCACCCCCTCCGCTAGCGCTCCCCCCTCTGCCCGCTTCCCCATTCAAAAGTTAGGAAGTGAAACTGTACCTGTGCGGCCGGTAGTGGGTGACTGGCAGTGGGCGGCACTATGGAGAGACTGAGGAGGAGGAGGAGTCCGGAGAGTGACGCGTTGAGGGAGGCCGGGCAGTGGGCGGATCAGCAGTAGTACCGTACTTCACAAGATATGCAAATAACAAATGATGCAAGTCCACAATAACATAGTATGAAACATATCAAAAGAAACATTGTACAAATACATTTTTGAACCAATATGGGGAATTACATGAACTAATGTCTACCCTTGCAGAAAACCGAGGAAGTTTTTTTTTCCAGAACATGGTTTAGCTAGTAAATTTAGAAGACAGCTGAAGTAAGAGGGATCTGGAGGCTGCCATATTTACTGCCATATTGATTGCCCTTTAAGCAGTTCCAGTTGCCTGGCTTACCTGTTGATCTACTGCCTCTACCGTAATACTTTTAGCCCCAGACCCTGAAGAAGCATATGCGGATCAGGTGTTTCTGACATTACTGTCAAATCTGACAAGATTAGCTGCATGCTTGTTTCTGGTGTGATTCAGATGCTACTGCAGCCAAATACAACAGCAGGGCTGCCAGGCTTTTGGTATTGTTTAACTTCTTAACATCCACCTTACGCCAATGGGCGTTAGCGTAGCGGCAGTGCCAGGACCATCCCTTAAAATATCCTGTGCAATGCAGTTTATGTATGTAAATGTATCATGCATTATACAACATTTAACACACATTAATGACACTATTTTGTTATGTATTTATTTTTTCCCCCTTTAAAAAAATAAACAAATGGCACTTTAATGTTGTGCACATACTTTTCTTTGTAAAATTTGCAAAACGTTCATCATGAACAAGAACCAAAGAAGATTTTCAAAAATGAAATCAGGTTTGCACAACCAACAACATCCTAAATTGTATACATTACTTTCGCCTTTAACAGTTTCGATGCACTTTTGAAGAAGTTGAGGGATGGTCTTAGGAGGAAAGATACAAATTATAGATGAGCAACATTGCCAACTGAATGACTCCTCATAACTAGTGTTGGGCGAACACCTGGATGTTCGGGTTCGGGAAAGTTCGCCGAACATGGCCGCAATGTTCGGCATGTTCGGGCCGAACCCCGAACTCCCCGAACATCCCGCTTTTGGGGGCCCTATGGGGTCACAGGCATAAGGGGGGAGCATGCCCCGATTGCGGGGGGGGGGGGGTCGGAAATTCCCCCCACCCCCTCCGCTAGCGCTCCCCCCTCTGCCCGCTTCCCCATACAAAAGTTTCAGGAAGTACCGGTGGTAGTGGGTGGCTGGCAGTGGGCGGCACTGTGAAGTGAGTGACTGAGGAGGAGGAGTCCGGAGAGTGACGCTTTGAGGGAGGCTGGGCAGCGGGCGGTTCAGCAGTAGTACCGTACGGGGCACGCGATCGGGGCATGCTCCCCCCTTATGCCTGCGACCCCATAGGGGGGCAGTATTCGGCCGAACAGGGCCCTGTTCGGCCGAACAGGGGCCCTGTTCGGCCCTGTTCGGCGGCCAATTAGCAGTTCGGGGCGAACCCGAACTTAAAAGGCCGAACACCATCAGGTGTTCGGCCGAACTCGAACATCACCCGAACAGGGTGATGTTCTGCAGAACCCGAACAGTGGCGAACACTGTTCGCCCAACACTACTCATAACATTGAGGTACAAATAAAAGCGTTTTAACATTTTAACATAAAACATTTTTTCTAATGAACAGAAAGCACTATTAATCGTGTTGAAACAGGAATTCTGTCATTGTATTCTCAGCATTTAAAGAGACACTGAAGCGGAAAAAAAAATATGATATAGTCAATTGGTTGTGTACTATGAATAATTACTAGAAGATTAGCAGCAAAGAAAATATTCTCATACTTTTATTTTCAGGTATATAGTGTTTTTTCTAACATTGCATCATTCTATAATATGTGCAGATTACACAGCACTCAGCATTCAAAATGATTCTTTCAGAGCAGTCTGTGAAGTAATGAACTCTCCTCTGGCAGAGAAAAAGTAAACAGTTCACTTACAGTTGAGATAATAAAAGTCAGATAACAGCCCTCTCCACGACTAACTTAGTCGGAGAGCTTAATGGCTTGTTTGCATAGAGATAACAACTGGAGTTTCTCAACTCTTCCTGTACTGGAAACAATTAGACTGATGTATCTGATCTTAATGTTTTATTTCTTAGCTGTACTACACATACAAATCATAATATCATAATGTTTTTTCCGCTTCAGTGTCTCTTTAAAGATGGTGGCGTAGTGTCAGGCCTGGTTTGTGACTGGTTTTGATTGTTCAAGTCAGTAAACACTGGATTCTCATTACACACTAATGAAGTATGATCTGTATGAGTTGGCTCATTACGCGCAGGTGGTGGTATAGGGAAATGAGCATGGTGACCATGTCTGATGTTTGGCCTATGAATAGCAGGATAACTCGATGCCTCATACATATGATGAGGATGGTAACTTTGTTGTTGGTATTGAGGATAGTGATGTTGAGGGGCAGACTTGTGTTGTTGAGGGAAGTAATTGTGACTACTTTCTGATGGCTGTCTGTCAGATTGCAAAAAACTGTCCAGTGTATTCAAAATTGCAAGCCTGGCTGCCCGTTGTTTGTGTTCGGGAACTTTTTGAAGAAAAGGCGCTAAACTTAGAAGATACTGTGTGCATGGATCTTTTAATTTGCTTACTTCCTCCTCTCTTTTCTCCATGTGATCCACAGCCTTTTCTATTGAATTGATGAGCTTTTCTTCATATTCAGCCCTGCTTATACCTCTCCCCATCCTCCTGCCTTGGGTTGATGCCCTGAACCTTCTATGTGTCACATTTGTGCGTGGCCTGGTAGATGGTGAGCTGTGTTGTGTGTGTTCTGGTGGAGTACATTCACTTTCATCCTGTGTGGGTGTCTCGTGGTCCTGGGAAGAGATATCTTGTGTTTCCACCTCACTGTCTGTTTGTGGTAACACTTCAGCTTGTTCCTGTGCAGGGTCTGGTGGTAGGATATCTTCAGTTCTTTAATGAAAGAAAGAAATTTATATCATAAAGATATGTCTATTGATGGGAGAGCAATAGGTTCACATTTGCGCCATACTTACGCTGGATAATCATGATGTGGTCTTAGGAATTCAAGGATTGATGTACATTTGTATTTGACCCGTTGTGAGCTGCCAGAACCACTTTTGGACTCCTAAAATAGTTTTTCGGTAACTATCCCGTACCGACTTCCGTCTTCTCCGAAGGACAGCAACTGCAAAAAAACATTAACCCATTTACTTTTCTATTCACAGATTCTTGGCAACAGGACACTCCTATGCTGCACTGCATTATCAATTTAGGATGGGAAGATCAACTATCCGTTATCTGGTTTTGGACACCTGCACCTTGCTTTGGAACGTGCTTGAGCCAGAGTTTATGCCCACACCAGATTCTGCTATGTGGGAGACTAACATTCGGCATTTTTGGGAAAAACATAATTTCCCAAACTGCCTAGGAACTGTGGATGGCAAGCATGTGAGAGTGGTCATGCCTGCCGGCAGTGGCAGTCTGTATTATAATTATAAAAAATACTTTTCACTTGTATTAACGGCTGTGGTTGATCCGGAATACAAGTTCATATATGTGGATGTGGGTGGTTATGGTAGTTCTCAATACTCAGCTATATTTTGCCATAGTCGGTTTGGAATTAAACTGCAGGCTGGAAATTTGAATCTGCCTGCACCACGACCCTGGTATGGCACACAAGAACTTAATTACCCCTGTGTGTTTGTGGACGATAAGGCTTTTTCCCTTTCTGAGCATGTAATGAGGCCCTATGCTCAAAGGGATATGTCACATAAAAAAGTGGTCTTACACAACCACCTAACAAAAGCAATGCAAGTTGTGGAATGTGCGTTTGGCATTCTCACTAGTAAGTGACTATTCTCAGTAGTAAGTGGCAAATTTACCACACTGCCATCAAAATGCAGCCAAAATATGCAATCATGGTGGTAAAAGCCACTTGTGTATTGCATAACTACGTACGAACATTAGATGGCGCACAGGTGGAAGAAGAAATTACACCAAGTGGACTACCACTTGTTGCTGCTGCTACATTACATGGGTCTTTTACAGCACTGCAAATGAGAGACAAACTAGAAGATTACTTTATTTCCTAACATGCTTTTTTTTTAAATAAAAAACTTGACAAACACAGTATTGAAAAATGGTACATTATGTTATTAATAATTTTCTGAAAACTATAAATATACCTGACTGTATCAACTTTTATTATATTCAATAACATCATGTACCGTATTTTTCGGACTATAAGACGCTCCGGACTATAAGACGCACCCAGGTTTAGGGGGTAAAAAGCAGGAAAAAAAAACAAAAACTAATCCTAGGTGAGTCCATGGTCCAGGAGTGTCTTATAGACCTTTCCTCCCCCCCAAAGATGTCTCTGTCTAAATGACACTGACAAGCTACATCCCTGCTGCCCCCATAGCTACACTGCACTACACAACACCCCCTATCCCCCTATCTACACTAATCAATTACTTCAATTACATTTCAGGTTCTCACCAGCCCCATGGTGGCAATAGCTGGGTCCGGTCTGGGTGTCCAGGATGCAAATTATTCAACTGAGGTGAGCAGAGGGGAGGCAGCAGTGCGATCCATGGTGTTTCCATGTAGCAGCTGTAATTACCTTTGCTCTTAATCTGCAATTGTGCCCCGCAGCACTTTACCTTTGATCTGTAATTGTGCCCCGCAGCACTTTACCTTTGATCTGTAATTGTGCCCCGCAGCGCTTTACCTTTGATCTGTAATTGTGCCCCGCAGCGCTTTACCTTTCATCTGTAATTGTGCCCCGCAGCAGCGCGATCCATCGGCCCCGCAGTAGTGAGATCCACAGCACATCCAAGCGGCATCGGAGCAGCCGCTGTAATGATTTGCAAGTGACTGTCACGTTGTACGGCTGCCTCTTTCATGC
Source organism: Hyperolius riggenbachi (assembly GCF_040937935.1). Lineage (NCBI taxonomy): Eukaryota > Metazoa > Chordata > Amphibia > Anura > Hyperoliidae > Hyperolius > Hyperolius riggenbachi. Next base: position 19,829,736 of record NC_090648.1, read on the forward strand.
CCAGCATCAGCGCAATCCCAGCTGACAGGCACATCTTCGGCCGCTTTAGCGGCTGAGTCCTCAGAGGCTTCCGTACTGCCCAGTGTCCTGGCGCCCTCTCATGACCACGTGCGCCGCAGGTCATGAGAGGGCGCCCCAGTACGGAAGCCTCTGAGGACTCAGCCGCTAAAGCGGCCGAAGATGTGCCTGTCAGCTGGGATTGCGCTGATGCTGGGCATGAAAGAGGCAGCTGTACAACGTGACAGTCACTTGCAAATCATTACAGCGGCTGCTCTGATGCCGCATGGATGCGCTGTGGATCTCACTACTGCGGGGCCGACGGATCGCGCTGCTGCGGGGCACAATTACAGATCAAAGGTAAAGCGCTGCGGGGTACAATTACAGATCAAAGTTAAAGCGCTGCGGGGCACAATTACAGATCAAAGTTAAAACGCTGCGGGGCACAATTACAGATCAAAGGTAAAGCCTTGCGGGGCACAATTACAGATCAAAGTTAAAGTACTGCGGGTAATTACAGTGGCGTGGAAACACTATAGATAACGCTGCTGCCTCCCCTCTACTCACCTCAATAGAATGGAAACAAGTGCCAGGATAGGTAGGTTTGTGCTACATTCGGACTATAAGACGCAGTAACTTTTGCTCCCCACTTTTGGGGGAGAAAAAGTGCGTCTTATAGTCCGAAAAATACGGTACATACAGGCACATACATGCATCTGCACATTTGAACGCTACAAACATATAGAGAGAGATATAATGATGATATATTTCTAATACTGCATGTTGTGGAGGGTGCAGGGGGACATTATTTACAGCAATGCAGGTATTCAGAATAACATTAAGAACAAATGTAAGTTTCAAAATATTACACTTACTTTTAGCTTCTTTGGCCTGTGGTGACAACTTATCCCAGGTGCTCTCAAGAAATTACTTGGCTATATTACTCCAATAAGTATTTGCTTTTTGCAACATCTTTATAACCAGATAAACTTTTATCATACAATTCTGGTATATTTTTAATGTTTATGATTAAGGCTTCGGTTTCAAACCCTTTCTGTGGCATCTTGCTTGATAGAAAGCCTCTCCCAGCATCTACTGCAAACAAACAGGAAGTACACTTTGACCTGGAACAAAACAGCTCCCTGGAATAAACGCTACCAAAAACCGCTTGTTCTAGCATTTTTTCGAGCGGTTTGCATTTTTTCCTATACTTTACATTGAGACAGAAACGCTTCTGCAAGCCGCAAAAGTGCTGCAGGACCCACGTTTGCGGTTACATTAGCCGAACGTTTTCCAAGGCGGACGTGGTTTGCGGATTGCTTCAAAAACCGCTCGGTGTGCACCAGGCCTAAAACGTGAGAGGTTGAAGGGGAACGAACTAAGTTATATCATATGCTTGTCAGAAATAGTGAGTTTTGAGGAAGCGTTTAAAGATTTCAAAGGATGGAGAGTGACTGATGTGCTGTGGAAGGGCATTCCAGGGAATGATTGAGGCACATGAGAAGTCTTGTATGTGTGAATGCATGGAGGTAATTCTAGAGGAGGACAAAAGAAGCTCATGTGCAGATCTGAGATTGCGGTTGGGTTGGTATCTGGAGACTAGTGAGGAGATGTACAGGGAGAGAGATTGTGGAGAGCTTTGTAGGTTAGGGTTAAGAGTTTAAAATGGATCCTCTCGGTAATTGGCAGCCAATGAAGAGCTTGACAAAGAGGAAGAATGAGAAGAGAGATGAATGAGACGAGCAGCTGAGCTCAGAACAAATTGAAGGTGTGCTAGTGGGTTTGTTGGTAGTCCACCAAGCAATATATTACAATAGTCCAAGTGAGATATAATAAGAACATGAACTAACATTTTAGTAGCGTCCTGAGTGAGAAAAGTTTGGATGCGGGAGATGTTTTTGATCTGGAGATGACAGGAGGAGTGAATATGAGGAATACATGAGGGAAGAATCAAATATTACCCCTAAGCACCGTGCTTTGGGAACTGAAGTTATATGGGTGTTATCTACATTTATTGTTATATCAGGCAGAGAGGTGGGCAGAGACAGTGAAAAGATGATTAGTTCTGCTTTATTAATATTACATTTTAAGAAACTGGAGGTCATAAACGAGGATAAAGCAGACAGCCAGTAATTGGGAACACGTGTTAGGAGGGAGTTAAGATCTGGGGCCAAGAGGAACAGTTGTTTATCATCTGCATATAGGTGGTATTAAAAGCCAAATAAGTTGATTAATTTACCAAGGCCATGCATGTAGATGGAAAAGAGGAGGGGACCAAGGACAGAGCCTTGAGGTACCCCACAGACAAAGAATGTGGATAAGGAGATCTGATCTGAATAAGAGAGTGAGACTGTGAAACACCTTTCAGAGAGATAGGAAAATATCCAGGAGAGAGTGAGGCCCTTTAGGCTGTAGATGAAAGGATCCGTAAGAGTAAAGTGTGGTTGACAGTATCAAAAGTTGATGACAGATCAAGAAGGATCAGTATGGAATAATGGCCTTTGGATTTAGCCGTAAGAAGATCATTGGCCAATTTAGTAAGGGCTGTTTCTGTGGAGTGGTTTGCCCAAAAGACAGACTGGAACTGATCAAGCAAAGAATCAGCAGATAAATACTGGCTTACTTCAGCATGAATATGGTGTTTAAGTAATTTAGATGCAAATGGGAGAAGTGACACTGGGAGGTAGTTGGCGAACATGAGGGATGGTGATAGCTGCGGAATGAGATGTAAGGAGATAGGATCCAAAGAACAGGTGCTTAGGTAAAATTTGGAGATTAGAGAGGAGAGAGAATGTTCGGAGAGTGGAGAAAAGGCAGATAGAGAGCAATTGACATGAGGAGTGGAGATGGTGTTTGAGGTCTGCATTTAAAAAAAACACTTTGGATGTTGGCAATTTTATTAGTGACATATGCTGCAAATTCTTCAGCTGATAAGCATGAAATAGAAGGAGGAGGGGGTGGACGGAGAAGGGAGTTGAAAGTGCTGATGCTGAACAAGCGCTTTGGATTATGTGAGTGGGAGGATGTGACAGAGGAAAAATATGATTGTTTTGCAGAAGAGAGAACATTTCTAAAGTTGTTTAAGGCTTTCTGTTGTATAAAATGAAGTCCTTACTTGTATTGTTTTTTTCTCTAACTGCTTTCCGCTATGTAAGGAGAATTCGTAACTAAGTCAGGCATGCTACGCAGCATGACCGCATGTAGCGTGCATAGTGGGCGCTAGTTGCTTAACTCATGCTGTTCCTATAGTGAATGAACCCCATGGACTCAAGCATGAAAATCTGCCCCTTACTTCAATTTGTTCACTGGTATTGTTGAGCACAAATTTTGCATAGACATAAATTCACATTGAAATTCACAATTATGATGCAACATAGTAATGCAAAATTTTGGATTTTTTTTTTTATTAATTTCATCTGTAATTGTAATCATTTGTAGTTTTGCATAATTTTTGCATAATTTTGTGCCAACTTTAGCGGTTAATAGCAAAGCCCCCATACATGCTATTGCCACCAAAATTGCTACATCGCTACATATGTTAAGGAGAATAATGGTTACAAGTCAAATAAAATACATTTTCAAAAAGACCTTGTCAATTTTGAGAAGATCAATTCTAAAAATGCAAAAGAAAATGTTTTTTTAAACTGTAGTTTTTATGAGTTAAAAAAAAAAAATTCCTTTGCATATTTAAAATCAATTTTCTCAAAAATGACAAGGTCTTTTTGAAATGTTCTTTTTTTAATATTCTTCATTTTAGTAAATCCTTCTGATATAGAAATTGCTTAGAAAATACAAATGTGAACAGAAGATGAAAGTTTGCCTCAAAATACATGGATCATTTTCATTAAAGGACTTCCGAGGCCAAATAAAAAAAAAGTTAAATACCTGCATCATATTTGAAGGCACGGAGGATGCTGTCCACGCCCTCTGTGCCGTTCCACCGGGTCCCCACCACTCAATAGCCCCCTGGGCCGGCTCCCGACCTCACGGCCCGGGTTGGGCTCTCCTGCCTCTACAAACATGGCCGCATGAGTTGGCCGCAGCTGCGCAGTCCGCATAGCCGTGAGTGCGGATGCGCAGCTCTAGGGCCAACCCCCCAATCCACGCTACAGGCTGCTTCCTGTAGCTTTGATCGGGGGGTTGGCCCTAGAGCTGCGCAGCCGCACTCGCGGCTATGCAGACTGCGCAGCTGCGGCCAACTCATGCGGCCATGTTTGTAGAGGCTGGAGAGCCCGACCTGGGCCGTGAGGTCGGGAGCCGGCCCGGGGGGCTATTGAGCAGCGGGGACCCGGCGGAACTGCACGAAGGGCACGGACAGTGTCCTCCGTGCCTTCAAATATGATGCAGGTATTTAACTTTTTTTTTTTTATTTGGCCTCGGAAGTCCTTTAAATGAACAGAAAATAAATAAAACAGGTTGCCACTAGCAGAGTTGTACCGCAGTGACAGAGAAGGTGTAACAATCACCATGACAAGTAATTAAACTAGTAATAAATGGTTGAAATTGAGTGTTATAATAACATAAACCAAATTAAAGGTGGCAGTATTGGTAATTACACAATGGTAGAACAATACTACTGATGAAATATATCAGCATGTGTATCTGGATGTCCTTAATCACTTAAGTACCAGTGGTCTCTGCCCCCATAAGGACCAGAGACTGCCGATACCAGAAATGGTGGAACACCAATGAATAACAACAAATCACCGTACATACCTATCACAATCACCATCACCGCCCCACATAGGGAACCTGGGCCACCTACTCTGCCGTCTCTATGACGGCAGAGTTCCTGTGAGCCAGTCAGGAGCCGCTTTCATTGGCTCCTAACTCTGTCTATCAATGTAAGGTAATGGGAGCTGCTTATGTTGATATACAGGGTCAGAAGCCAATGAAATCTGCTCCTGACCCACTCACGGGACTCTGGCGTTACAGAGACGGCAAAGCGAGTGAGCAGCAGTGGGGAAACAGCGGCGAAATCGTCGGGAGCGACGAAAGCTGCGAGAATGCGTGGTGTCGGTGTATTGAAATCTATGCCCTGGCATCCAGGTAGCCATCAAAACAGGGTGTAGATTTCAATCAGCGCAGTCCTAAAGTTGTTCATTTGAAAAAATCAACAGTAGATATACGCACGTGAGGCAGGCAGGCATGGGGTGTCTCGGAAAACCCACATGCAAAGGTGTCTAAAGTAAGTCGATTGTGTACAACTCCTGAGGCCGGCTTCACACTGCAGTTTGGTCAAAAATAGGCCTTCTGGGAGCCTTCTGGGTGGATACCGTATTTGAAGAAACATTCTTTTTTTTTTACTTGTACCCACTATTCTCTTTAACAAATGTAGCAACTGAGGTGACAATAGAATGTATGGGGGCTTTCTTGTTCACTGCTAAAGTTGGCCCAAATTAAGCAAAAAATTATGCATATTACGCAGAGTGTAAATGTCCGACTTTAGATGAAGTTCAAATAGCCCCAGGAAAGGATTGTGTGAAGTAGGACTCAGAGGAGATAAGTTTCTGCCTGTCACCCCTGCCTCCTTAATGCTGTAGGGGGGAAGGGGTCTTTAGGGGCAACTCTGACAACTATACTGGAAGGAGAGGAGCCCCCAGGTTACTTCTAGTGATGTCGCGAACCTCAGATTTTCGGTTCGCGAACCCTGTTCGCTAACTTCCGCAAAAGGTTCGGTTCGCGGTAAAGTTTGCGAACCGCAATAGATTTCAATGGGGAGGCGAACTTCAAATTTTAGAAAAATTTCTACCGGCTGGAGAACAATAGAAAACATGTTTCAAGGTATTTAATACCAGGGCAGCACGGTGGCGTAGTGGTTAGCTCTCTCGCCTTGCAGCGCTGGGTCCCTGGTTCGAATCCCAGCCAGGGCACTATCTGCAAAGAGTTTGTATGTTCTCTCCGTGTCTGCGTGGGTTTCCTCCGGGCACTCCGGTTTCCTCCCACATTCCAATAACATACAGATAAGTTAATTGGCTCCCCCTAAAAAAAAAAAATTGGCCCTAGACTACAGTACTTACACTACATAATATAGACATATGGCAATGGTAGGGATTAGATTGTGAGCTCCTTTGAGGGACAGTTAGTGACAAGACAATATATATATATATATATACACTGTACAGCGCTGCGTAATATGTCGGCGCTATATAAATACTAAATAATAATAATAATAATAATACCTGGAGGCAGATATGATTGAGTGAATTACACATCAAAAGTCCCAGGAAAAAATCTAGATTTCACATAAACCCCTATTTTAAAGTCCCAAATCTCATTCAATGTTCAATTACAGGCCTACACTACTGTTACTTTTACTCTGGGGTCCCAATGTAGCTAGAACCAGTGCTGATAGTAATTAATGCCGCCAGGACATTTTGCAGGAGTAGGGTGAGCCATTTTTCGGCTTCACCCTGTGTCCAAATTTCTTTGCGTCGTTTTTACATGTACAGTATGGGGCCTCTAGCCTCTAGCCTTTATGTGTAAATAGCATTGGCTTTCAGATGTCATGTAGTCAGGAGCCAGCACCTTTATATGGCTGTTGACTGCAGTGTAGACGAGAATGGGTCCCTAAAGGAAAACGCTAATGACAGCCCTCAGTCACACAGAACTTGTGGCGTGTCAGTGCATTTTTGTGTATCAGCTGTGGCTCTTGGCTATAGTGTAGTGTAGTGTAAGTAGACACTGAGTGATGGCCCTTGAGTATGTAGTAGCCTAGTACCAGAACCCATATATGGCGGATCAGTTCATTTTGGCAAACGGCTCTGAGACCCGGGCGTCAAAACTGGGCACCGTCATAACAGCAATGCTATGATGCGCGCCCCTCTGAGTTACGACAACTCAGAGGAGGAATAGTATATAACGCCACCTCTGAGTTTAGAGGCAGTGGGGAAAGCCGTCAATCGACTCTCCTCAACCGTCATTCGACTCTCCCCAGCCGTCATTCGACTCTTCCCACGCCGAACTGAGCGGCGCCGACTTAATATCTACCCATATATGGCGATGTCCCATGTCCCATATACAAAACACAGGATATTTATGTTGCACTTTTCTCCTGGTGGACAAAAGGTGTTTTAGAGCTGCAGCCACTTAGGATGAGCTCCACAGGCAACCAGGATCATTAACCATTTCAGCCCGCAGGGATTTTTCACCCTATGCATCAGAGCAATTTTCACCTCCCATTCATTTGCTAATAACTTTATTACTACTTAGGGCAGCACGGTGGCGTAGTGGTTAGCTCTCTCGCCTTGCAGTGCTGGGTCCCTGGTTTGAATCCCGGCCAGGGCACTATCTGCAAAGAGTTTGTATGTTCCCTCCGTGTCTGTGTGGGTTTCCTCCGGGCACTCCGGTTTCCTCCCACATTCCAAAAACATACAGATAAGTTAATTGGCTCCCCCTAAAAAATTGGCCCCAGACTACAGTACTTACACTACGTAATATAGACATATGGCAATGGTAGGGATTAGATTGTGAGCTCCTTTGAGGGACAGTTAGTGACAAAATATATATATATACACTGTACAGCGCTGCGTAATATGTCGGCGCTATATTAATAATAATAATAATAATACTACTTAACACAATTTATTGATCTAGATCTTGTTTTTTCCGCCACTAATTAGGCTTTCTTTGGGTGGGCTGTTTTGCTAAGAATTTTTTTTTTTTTACAAATGCATTTTAACAGGATTAATAAGAAAAAATTCATTATTTCTCAGTTTTCGTCCATTATAGCTACCATAATTAAAACCTATGTATTTTATTTGCCCGTTTGTCTCAGTTATTATACCATTTAAATTGCGTCCCTATCACAATGTATGGCGCCAATATTCTATTTGGAAATAAAGGTGCATTTTTTCCGTTTTGCGTCCATCACTATTTACAAGCTCATAATTTAAAAACATGTTTGTAGTATACCCCCTTCAAATGCATATTTAAAAAGTTCAGACCCTTAGGTAACTATTTATGTAGTTTTTTTTTTTTTATTGTAATTTTTCTTTTTCCATTAAAAATTTTCATTTGGGTAATATTTTGGTGTGAAAGATAAACAGTTATTTTTTAATGTTATTATATGTGTAAATTTTAATGTAAAAAATAAGTAGATGTAGTTTTTACTAGTTTTTTTGCAGAAAGACTGAAGGCTCTAGTAAGAGCGCTTCAGTTTTTTCTGCTGGGGACACAGATCGGTGATTGGGAACCATGTTCCCGTTCACTGATCCCAGGGCTGCCGGGGTACAGCATGGGGGCACGCCCGTGATTGCGTGCAGGAGCGTGCCGAAGCACGGCACCGCAGCAGAGCAGCCGCCTGGACGTGAGGAGTACATCCGGGTGGCAGAAATGGTTAACGGACACCCACGGTGCAAATAAATTAATGAAATAACCAAACAATTGTATCTAATCTCCTTCTCCTAAAATGACTTTTTAAGATATTACACAGTTTTATTTTATATGTAAATTTACTTTTTAAGTTTTTACTGTTTTATTGTTTTTGCTCAATGACACATTCATTGAAGTATGCCAGAGCTAAAATATATGAACTATTGAAAGTGTTTTATAGTTGTAATTTCTTATCAGTGAGGGTCACACTGTAGTCTGATCCAGTCCTGACTCTGACAGGAGCTGACACTTACTTTCAGGCAGAGACAGATAAAAAGGAACATAGCATAGTTATTTGTGTGCTAGGCACTGTACATACACATGTCTATCTCATCATGTCACATGCCACTTATCCTTAAAGGAGCCTTGCCCAAAGACTCCTTACTGTTTTGCATACTGGCTTGAACCGGGATTTAACACCAGGTAAAAGGTTCAAATCCTATATCAAAGGCAACACCCTTAACCAGTATGCTATACAAATAACTGCCAGCAGCCCATGTGTGTAAGAAGAGGTGTCTTCCAGCTTATATAGCCAAGAGCCAGCATTATAATGTGTGCATTGCAGCAGTGGCTGCCAACTACAGTGAAGCCAAAAGCTGATGCCTTGAGTAAATGCAGAACAATGACCCTCAGACTCAGCTATGCAGAAGCCTTGTGCTATGGCCCTCATAAGTGAATAGTGGTGGCTTTCAGCTGCTGTGTAGCCAAGTGTCAGCAGTGATTGTAGCAGTGGCTGCTGACTATGGTGTAGCCAAGACCCAGCACCCAAAGTTAATACTGAGCACAACAGAACAGTAGACAATGTTCAATGCCCCTTATGTGAAAAAAGTGGTGGCTTCCGGTAATTGCGTAGTTTACAGCCAGAATACGAGGTAAACACTGAGTGACAGCTCTTCCTTACACAGTAACCATGTACCAGCAGCATTATATGTCACTAGCAGTGATGGCCTTTGGCTAAGCAGTTCACGAGTGGAAAAGTGCCAATCACTGAGCTCGGAGCTTTCTGGCTTTTACTGATTGGCACTTTTATTGCCCTGAGGAAGTGGGCTTGTACCCACAAAACGCATCGTCTGTGCAAATAAAACTACTTTTACTCATCCTCGTTAGTGTGATTAGAGAGGTAAGCCACCTCCATTTTTTACCTTTATCGTACTGTTAATGAGGTTGTATCTCTCCTTGGCACCTCTTCATCCTTGTTGTGCCAGTTTACCTCCACCCTCTTGGAGGTGGTAGTGTTTTTTTGGCTTGCAGAGCCAATCCACACCCTTTTCATGAGTGTGACCAATCTTGATCAGGTCAAAGCTGGAGTGCCCAAGTGGAGACATGTTGGTGTTCTCCATCTGCTTAATGTGGTTGGTGATGTGCCTTACTGTAACCTACCTTTATGAAATAGAAATACCAGATTTGCAGGGTATGTTAAAGAGAACCCGAGGTGGGTTCTAAGAATCCCAATAGCAGACAGAGGCTGGGTCTGCATATCCTGCCCAGCCTCTGTTGCTATACAGCTTCCCCGCAGCCCCCCTCTGCGCTCTGCCATGCCCCCATAAATCATCAGCCGAGCTAGTGACACATAGTGTGTCGACAGCCAGCTGTTTACCTTTGTAATGCCAGTCTCGCCACTCCCCCATCTCCTCCATAGCTCCGGTCCCTGCCCGCATCCCTTCCCTGCCTGCTGATTGGAGGGAAGGGACGCAGGTGGGGACCGGAGCTATGGAGGAGGCGGAGTCGCACCACAGAAGGTGAACATTGCGGTGTTAGATTAGGGCATAGGAACTGATACAAAGCTGGGGAATCCAGCTGGCCTTACAGGGTGATCACGAAATTGGATTGGAAAGGGTTACACTCACTACCCATTGTGTGGAAATTGTTCGAAGGTACCAAGTGCCACTTTATAAAACCAAATATCACAGACTAATCTCATTTCCGTTCATCAGCATAGATTTTCGTGTCTGACCAACCTGCTCAACTTTTATAAAGTGCTGACAGTTTGTATTCAATGATACTGTAAGCTGGTTTATCTGTTTATTTATTTATTTATTTTTTTACTGAATTCAGTGAGATAATAATACTAAAGGGCACAACAAAGGTGGAACTCCGCTCTAAGCCTCCAGCCACCGGCAGTGCAGGAAAACAGGCTGCTAGAACCTCAGAATCCAGTACTGTAGAAGGTGACATTGTGCGGATTTCACCTTCTACAGTACGAGATAATAATACTAATAATAATAATTATTCTGCATGATTGGTTCGTAACCAACCAAAAGATTTCTTGAGGGATTTTTTTCCTACAATGTAATTGACTCCCAGTTGTGAGACAGATTCATTTCTCATTGCATACGCTTTCAGCAGCAGACAATAAAAACCACAGCGTCCTTCATTCATCCACCTCATCTGAATGCGTGACTTTCTAGAGATATGGATGAGAAAATTCTGCATGAGTGTCAGCAGAATTCTACATATTATATGAGACTTTACCTGCAATGTGATTATAGAACAGCAAATCTTCCTGAAGGGTCTTCACTGGAGATACTGAATAAGTTCTATTCTAAGATACATTTCTTTTATTCATGACAAAAGCTTAAAGCGGATCTGAGATAAAAAAAACTAACTATAACAAGTAACTTGTCTATATATCTTATCTAAAGCTTAGATCGTTTACACAGCAACTCTAGCTGCGAACTCTTTCCATAGAATATGATTTTTTCTTCCTGTGATAAAATGACAGCAGCCATTTTGTTTGTAAACATTACACACAGGCAAGCTTATCTACTGTACATCTTCAGCACTCAGCCTGTGAAAACCTAATTTCCCCTCCTCCCTCCTCCCCTCTGCCTCTGAAATCTCTGGCTAGTAACACCTCCCTCTCCTCCTGCCCAGACTGAGCTCCCTTGAGCCCTTGCTACTGTCTAAAAATGCCAAGGCTCTCTGAAACCCTGTGGGCGAGGCTTGTTTAGTTTATAGGGAATCAGAGTATTAAAACAATAACAAAAAAGTATTTGGCTTGAGGAATGCCCTATAAACTATAGGAAAGGAACACAATTATGCAATGAGTAAAAGTTCATCTCAGATCATCTTTAATAATTTAATATAAAATAAGGTAAAGGAAATCAATGCTAAAAAAAAATGGTCCCGTAAATAAGAGTTAGGAGTAACCAAGGTGACATGCGACATGATGAGACAAACATGTGTATGTACAGTGCCAGACATATTGATAACTAGGCTGTGTTTCTTTCTTTTTTTCCTGCCTGAAAAGGTTTACCTTCAGGTCTGCCAGTGACAGTTTCTCTCTTGTCAGATCCTTGCCAGATTACAGCCCACCTCTTGCTGATCAAGAATGACAGCCATAAATCTTTTTGCCTGCAGAGAGCAACTTCTGTGTACAGGTGATAGATCAAAGAGGTCTATATTCATATATTCATATAGTTCATAGTTCATACATTTTAACTCGGGGACACTTAAGACACTGCAAAGAGAAGAGACACAAAACAACAACAAAACAAACAAACAAACAAACACAGAACATTTATATCGCGCTTTTCTCCTGGCAGACTCAAAGCACCAGAGCAGCAGCCACTAGGGCACACTCTATAGGCAGTAGCAGTGTTAGGGAGACTTGCTCAAGGTCTCCTACTGACTGGTACTGGCTTACTGAACAGGAAGAGCCAAGGTTCGAACCCAGGTCTCCTGTGTCAGAGGCAGAGCCCTTAACCATTACACCATGCAGCCACTGCAAAACATGAAATCTACTTTGTAAATGTTTTAATGTTGCTAATCTCATCAGTTTATTATGGTTGACTTTAAAGGGAACCTGAAGTGAGTAAAATTATTTAAAATAAACACATGACGTAGCTGCAAATGAAGATTACATACTAACCTCACCGTCAGTTCCTCTCAGAAGCTCACCATTTTCTTCTTACAGTGATCCCTTCCAGTTCTGACAATATTTTATCAGAACTGAAATATACCAGTTGCTGTCAGTTATATATCAGCAGCTGTCAGTTACAACTGAATGTGCAAGGTAATGTCCATGTTTCCCTATGGCTCGAGTGGCTGATATTACAGTGTAACAGTGTGCCGACCCGGAAGCTGTTATGGGGTAATGGCCATTTTTAAAACGGAGGACAGAGAATTCCATTGATCACACGGGACAAACAGGACACCGGAGAGGAGAAAGAGATTGAGGAGTAGACTACACAGGAGGCAAGTATGACCTGTGTTTGGTTATTTTGACTTTTCATTTTCAGTTCAGGTTTTCTTTAAGAAGAAAAAAATTGATATATTTTGTCTCGTCCCTGTAATTAGAATAATTAGAATAAATGAAATGGGTTTTAAGTTAGTGTAAGTATATGGAGATTTAGCAGCTGCTTAAAGAAACACCTCAGGCCAAGCTAAACTAAAGCACAAATCAGTAATCTGTCTTTTCTCTAGCTTCTCCTATATAGTTAAATGCAATGCTTTGGTCTGGTAAGATAAGGTTCTCTAAGTTGTAATTTACGGCAATCACTACTGTAAGTACCAGCACCCGATCACACCCAACTGAATCTGGGTTGTACCTGACGGTAGGGCAGAGGCTTCCATAGAGTCAAAGGGGGCAATTGCCCCAAGGCCCAAGAGCCTTTATTCCTCTGTATTTTGAGTCCAGTTTCAGCACAAATAGGTTTAAAGGTGTAGAAATCTGAGACAAGGTCTGGAGCAGCTTAAGAGAGCTGCAGCCCGGCTGGGCGCGCTCAGGACATACTTTATGGCACATACATACAGGACATACCTTTATGCCCTCCCTCCCAGGTGTCTCCCCCCTAACTTACCTTGCGCGGCGGGCTCCATAGAATAAAATGGCAGGCGAACAGCTGCTGACCTTTGCAGTTAATAGCAATGCCCTCATACGTGCTAGAATCACCAAATTGGCAGGGTATGTTAAGGAGGAGAGTTGGAACAAGAGGTTTTTTTTTTTTTTTTCAAAAAGAGCTTATAGTTTTTGAGATAATCAATTTTAAAGTACTTGTTCTGATTGTGGGAAATGTTTCAACAGCTGCTGACTTTAGCGGTTGTGCTAGAAGCACCAAATTTTCAGGTTATGTTAAGGAGGGGGGACAAGAGGGAAAAAAATCAAAAAGACTCGGGAAAAAGAAATGGATGTTAAAGTTAGATGAAAAAAGTAGCAAAGTTACTGCGGTAAAAATGACAGATAATGTGTTAACATGTATATAAATGTATTTGTTTTTATATATATGCTCAGAGTGTGGGAAATATGAAAAAATGATGTGGGGTCCCCCCTCCCGAGCCTTATTAACCCCTTGTACCCCATACAGGCTGGGATAGCCAGAATGCAGAGCCCAGACTGCATGGGGCTTCACACTCTGAGCTATACCAGCCCACATGGTCCATGGTATGGGGGGCTCTGGTGGAGAGGGACGGCTTTGCTATTAACTTCTAATAGGGCAGACATTGACTTTAATGTAGAAACGCAAATTTGTTTTTAAAAAAATTGCGTTCAAAGCGAATGGTGAACAGCGCATGTTCGCCAGGAACTGTCCGCCAGCAAACTGTTCAGGCCATCCATAGTGCCGAAACTAGGCGCCACTATAGCAGTAATGCTATAATGTGAGGGGGGGCACATAAGGGTAATTTAGGGTTACAGAAATCACCAGATCCCAAATTACCTCTCCCTTCCAGTTGCTACAACTCAGAGGGTGAATAGTATTTAAAGGAGTCATCAGGGAAAATTAATAAAATAAGTGCTACTTACCGGGGGGCTTCCTCCAGCCCCAAGCTGCCAGCGTGTCCCTCACCGCAGCTCTGCAGTCAGCCGTTCGCCGCAGCTCCGTCCCGGTCCCGGGCAATGACGCCAGGGCGACCTCCAGGTCGGTCTGTACTGTGCCTGCGCGAGCGGAGCTGTCAATCACCGCCACATGGGCCAGAGCGGACTGCGCAGGCGCACAACTACTGTGCCTGCGCAGTCCGCTCCGGCCCACTTGGTGGTGATTGACAGCGCTGCTCGCGCAGGTGCAGTACAGGCCGACCTGGAGGTCACCCTTACATCATCGTCGGGGATCGGGATGGAGCTGCGGCGAACGGCTGACTGCAGAGCTGCGGCAAGGGACATGCTGGGAGCTTGGGGCTGGAGGAATCCCCCGGTAAGTAGCACTTATTTTATTAATTTTCCCTGATGACTCCTTTAACGCCGAGCGGGATTTGAGCGGCAGCAAGATGAGCCATCATACATCCCACCTTGCGCCCAGCTCACGGTCGACCTACTAATATGTGCGCAGACAAATGGTATTGCATAAAAGGAAATAAATATGTCAGCCTTCATATATCCCGCTCACTTCAGTTGTCCTATAACATTAAATGTTAATGCTAATCCTTTTCCTACTGCCGAACCCTAATCTTTGAAATGTAATCCTTTCTCTACTTTGTCCTCCAATCCTTTTTAACAATGTCTAAACTTAAACGATACCTAACTGATCTTATCTTCCTCCTTCCAGCGTTCTTAGGCAATAACCATGGATTATAATATTTCAGATCCCGTCTTCATACTTTTGGGATTTCACGACCTTCACAATTTTCAAGGTCTATTCTTTATTCTTCTGCTCCTTATTTACAAAGCCACTATAAGTGCAAACCTCCTCATTATCGCATTAGTGGCAACCTACAGCCAGCTTTGGTCTCCTATGTACTTCTTTCTCTCCCACCTCTCTCTCTGTGACATCCTGATCAGTACAGATGTGGGTCCGTTTGCCTTACAAGTCATTCTCATGGGCACATGTCCCATCTCTATGTTCTCATGCTATGCACAGTTGTATTTCTTTGGCGGCTCCCTGATTACGGAATGTTGCTTGCTGTCAGTTATGTCCTATGATCGGTATCTGGCCATCTGCAACCCTCTACACTATTCATCTGTGATGAAACGCCGACTCCCACGCATCTTGGCTGCTTTATGCTGGCTGGTTGGATTTTTTTGTTCCATGATCACAAAAATCCTTGTATCTAAATTAAAATTTTGTGGGCCAAAATTGATTGACCATTTTTTCTGTGATCTTGGTTCAGTTCTGAGGCTTGCCTGCTCCGAGACCAAAAAGATTGAAGTTTATATATCTGTTATAACTTTTGTAATTGCCATTATGCAGCTACTCTTTGTTGTAGTCACATATATCTGCATCTTGACCTCGGTCCTTCACATCTCTTCTATTAGTGGCCGACAGAAGATCTTCTCGACCTGTAGCTCTCATTTGATGGTTGTGTCTACTTTTTATGGGACACTGATTGCAATTTATATTATTCCAGCCAAGGGATACTCACTAAACATGAACAAAGTTTTATCTCTTCTCAACACGGTTGTGACCCCGATGGTCAACCCCATAATTTACAGCGTGCGGAATAAAGATATAAGAAGTGCCTTCAACAAAATTATTTTGAAGAAATGATAGTCAACTGCACTTTTAAGCTTTAAAGCGGATCCAAGATGAAAAACTAACTATAACAAGTAACTTGTCTATATACTGTATCTTATCAAAAGTTTAGATAGTTTGCACAGCAAATCTAGCTGCAAACAGCTTCAACAGTATATGATGATTTCTTCCTGTGATACAATGGGCTTGATTCACAAAGCGGTGCTAACCTACTTAGCACGTGTAAAGTCTTTAGACGCGCTAACCAGGGTGCTAAGTAGGTTAGCACCGGATTTCTCAATCAGATCGCGCGGTAACTTTGCGCGCGCAAAGTTTTACGCATGCAAAGTTTTGTGCGCGCTAAGTCCCATAGGCTTTAATGGGCACTTCGCGCGGAGCGCCCTGCTCTCTGTGCAGTACGTGCGTAAAGTTTTACGCGCATAAAGTTTTGCGCGTGTAAAGTTTTATGCGCGAAAAGCTTGTTTAGACGTGCTAAGGGGGTTTTCACAGGCGTGCTAACAGTTAGCACCGCTTTGTGAATCAAGCCCCATGAGAGCAGCCATATTCTGCTTGTGATTATTACACACAGGCAGGCTGCTCTGCATCTCTACCACTCAGCCCGTGAAAACTTCACTCCCCTCTCCTCTTCCCCTCTACCTCTGAAATCTCTGGCTAGTAACACCTCCTCCTCCTGCCCAGACTGAGCTCAGCACATGCTACATGGGACTCAGAGTGCCTAGGCACTGGAGAAGCTGTGGGTGAGGCGTGTTTAGTTTATAGGGAATTAGGATATTGAAACAGAAAAAAAAAGTATTAGGCTTGAGGAATGCCCTGTAAACTATATGAAAGGAACAGAATTATGCAATGAGTAAAGGTTTATCTCGGATCCACTTTAACCTATAAGCAACCCTGCACACATTATCTTGAGATAGCTAATGCATACCAGGGCATCTTTTAACAGCATATGCCGTTTAGCTACCTAACGCTGCAACACAGAGCAGTGCAGGGTGCTTGTTTATATTTACTTGTTCTGGGCGGCACTCTCCGCAGCCTCTTTGCTGTTCCAATCACATGAAAGATGGAAGAAGATACTTTTCCATCTCCCCTCTTCCACCACTGGGCGGCACTGCAATGCAGACACCATTCCCTGGGATACGATCACATGTCATATCATGTGACCAGAACTCTGAAGAGGATGCCAGCATGGCAGTGCAATGATCATTGGAGAGGAGAAGCCGATGCAGCCACTCGGAACGGGTACATTTGACAGCCCCCTGTGCCACTCTGCTTACCCTGCTGGGGAAGGCATACTTCATCAGCGGAAATAAAATTGGTCCTGCAGCGCACATATAGCTTTGCTATATGTGGCTAGTAATTGGTAAATGAAAATTGCAATACATTTTTGTAACATAAAAGAAAATCCATCCCCCAAGATTGAAGAGGCCACTGAGTCACAACTCATGCTTATGTTTGTTGTGTTGTGTATGTTGTCTTGATGTATATCTAATAAGAGGTGAAAATATGGATATGCTGCTAAACTAGGCATTACTTTCTGATATATGCGTATGCACTAGACCATGTATAAGCTGTTTTGTTGATTTGTTTATGGCAATAATTTTTTTTCCTCTGAAAAATAAAATCCACAGGCCACTGAGATCATCAGACAAATGCAAATGCAATGATAGTCCTGTGAGGCTACCATATTGATTGCTATGTGGTGTCGGAGCAGATCAAAATGGTGCAGGAGTCAGACAAATGGCACAGCAATAGCCGGCAATAGCACAAGCCATAATTAGCGGAAAGCAGGTTAAATTATGGCGTGCCACGGATAGCGGGCGTCTAGTGCCCGTTATTTATCGAGCACCGTAATTTAATCTCCTTGCTTGCGCAAATTGCAGCTTGTACTATTGCCTATGGAGGCAGGGGGGTTAGTGTCAGGCAGCCAGGGAGTGTAGTCTAGGTTTAGGCAGTGGTAGAGGGAGGGTTTAGTGCAGGCATGGGCAAACTAAGCCCTCCAGCTGTTAAGGAACTACAAGTCCCACGATGCATTGCAGGAGTCTGACAGCCACAGTCATGATTCATAAAGGCAAATGCATTGTGGGGCTTGTAGTTCTGTGACAGTGGGAGGGCCGAGTTTGCCCATGCCTGGTTTAGTGTGAGAGCAGGTGACACAGGCAGAGGGGTTTGAATACATTACCTGGTCTCTAATGATCGCGTCTTCTCTCCACTTCCTACTTAGTTTGAGTCTGGCAGCCAGCCAATCACCATGTGGCTTCAGTCCCTGCATGGTGATTGGTTGGCTGCAGGACTCTTTCAAACTAAGCAGGAAGTGGATAGAAGACTGGGTTGCCGGGACCTGGTAGTGTATCACGCTAATGACATCATATTACTGAAGTTATTTAACATTTCAGGACTTTTCTGAAGCATCAAATAACTTAAGTAGCGAGAAGCCATTCTCGGCATCACCCCGTGCCATTTTTGTGCAGCACCTTTTTTTAATGTACGCGTGTGGTGTGGCAGGTTCCAACACAGAATGACTGGCACATTTACATCAGGAGTGAGGTATACTTACATGGTACTATATGCAGGGCCAGTCCGCCCATAAGGTGGGGGTAAGGTGGGTTCCTCAGGAGGCAAATTCAGGGGGGTGGCACCCGCCCGGTGGTGGGTGGAGGGTGGGTGCCGAGCTGGAGGGGGTAGTGAGCAGGAAGGGGGTATTGGGCAGAGTGGCGGGGAGGGGGTTGCTCCCCCTTACCTGAGTCCCCTGTTCTTCACTCACGGGGGTACTGTATTGTAAGTGGGCAGCATTGCAGGAAGTGATGACAGTGGAACACACGCTGGAATGCGGAAGACGTGAGTCATCCCCGCCCGCTGCCTGACAATATACGCTTGCTGCTGCATTAAAAAGCCGGAGGGGGAGGGCAGAAGGGGGGACTCAGGTGAGGGGGGGTGACCCCCCAGCCCTGCTACTGTGCCCAAAACCCCCTTCCTGCTCGCTACCCCCTCCAGGCTACTTATTCTGTAGTAGGGGGTAATTATACTGAGGGGTGCAGCTTTTTTTCACGAGTTTGCCTCAGGCGGCAAAAAGTGTAGAACTGGCCCTGACTATATGACCACTCTGCATCACGGCAATGCTGTAGTGCAAATTGTGGTTGGGAATTAATCGCACCGCAAAGGATTCTACATAGTGTGTAAGGAACCTAAGGTGGTGGGGAAAGTGGGAAGAAAAGAGAGAAGAATTCCTAGAACACAAAGTTTATGCAGATTTTATAAGGTTTGCAAACAGGACTGTAAAAATGCCCTTCCCACAGATTTAGTTTGATCCAATTTCAATCTGCATACAATTTGCATGACATGTGCATGCAAGTTGTTATTATTGGAATCTCATTGATGATTTCTAGAGAAGAGGAAAGAGTGAATGTGCCAGAACCAAATAAATAACTGAAATAATTTTCTGGAACTCCGCTGAACTTTGGCAAACTAGTTTTGCAAAATTGCATTGAAGTCAACAGCATTGAATTCAGCAGTGAAAAGCAGAACTGCCATATGTGCTATACTCGCCAAATTTCTAGGTATATTAGGGAGAATGGTGGAAACAAGCAAACACACAAACAAAAAATCAAAAAGACCTTGTAGTTGAAAAAAAAAAATCAATACGGCTACATTCACAGTGTTGCTTTGTGGTGCAGCATAATGTCCACTTATAAAGTGCCTTGCCGCACTGCAACGCTACACCTCTGTGACAGTCACGGTGTGGCAAATGTGATGCGCTACTACAGCATGTGGCATCGTAACACACATTACCACAAAACATGCGTCAACAGTTACAGTGAAGTATACTTTTCATTGACTGTACGCTGCACTGTATGTAACACAACCTGCACATAAAGTGCAGTACCAGGCAGGGCCAGTTTAGGCAACAATGGGGCCCCAGGGCAAAATAAACCTGCCCCCCCCCCCCCAACAGATACCCCGGAGCAAAAATTGGCACTAAGGGACCTTTTTTGCAGCTGGTATAGTCAGGGTTTGAAGCCCCGATCGGTCGGAGCTCCACATTCTGGCTACCCCAGCCTGCATGGGGGACAAGGGGTTAAAAAGTTTCAGGAGGGGGGACCCCACATAATTAAAAAAAAAAATCCTACACTCTAAACATAAAAAAAAAAAAAAATTGGGAAAATAGGAAAAAAATGCTAGGGATCTTCATACAGCCATATTGCGGCTGTTTAGCGATCCCTGGCCAAAGCACTGTGGCTGCGTATGGACCCCCTGGAAACCCCGTAAGGAAATTTATTGCTCTATCTTTTGATACATGTAAAATTACACTACCGTTAGGTTTGCTACTAAAAGTGACATTTACCGCATTTAAAAGTATACTTTTTTCCTTCGAAACTTTAAAATTAATTTTCTCAAAAACTATAAGGTCTTTTTGAAAAATTGTTTTTTCCTCTTATTCCCAATGATCTCCTTAACATATCCTGCAAATTTAGGGTTTCTAGAATTTAAGGTGGATTTCCTATAAACCATTAAAGTCGGCTGGTTTTTAAATGTGTATTTTTTTTTCCTTTGAAACTTTAAAATCAATTTTCTCAAAAACTATAAGGACGATTTGAATTTTTTTTTCCTATTGTAGCCACTGGGGGCCCCTACAAGCTCTGGGTCCCTAAGGCAGCTGCCTCCTTTGCCTCTATGGTAGCGCCGGCCCTGGTACTAGGGATGCTCATTCAGATTGTGCAAAATTGAAATGTCTGCATTTCTGATCAGAAATCGGCATTTCTGACCCGAACTCGGAAAATGGAAATCGGAATTCTGCGGAAATCCAATATATATCGCAACTCGGTAATTTAAGCCCAATCACAGAATTTGTAAGCATTAGACCAATAAGAGAATGCAAAGTCTGGAATACTGCCGTCATTTTAGAACAATCACATGATTCCATTTTTCCAATTCCCAATTCCCAAATTTGTTAAATTATTTTTTGCATTCTCTGATGCTAAAAAAAAAAAAGACAAATAAAATAATCGGGAAAAAAAACGGAAATTGGCATTGGCAGAAATCGGAATTTCCTCGGAAATTGGAAGTGAGCATTTCTGACCATCCTTATGCGGTATGTCTTACCCATTGCAGGAGAACAGAGGCGCCAATAGGATAAAAGGAAGCTAAATGAGCTTAAAAACCACATTCTTGGTAAATAGAGGAGATATCCCAAAAACATACGGATAAGTTAATTGGCTCCCCCTAAAATTGGCCCTAGACT
This sequence comes from Hyperolius riggenbachi, assembly GCF_040937935.1. Lineage (NCBI taxonomy): Eukaryota > Metazoa > Chordata > Amphibia > Anura > Hyperoliidae > Hyperolius > Hyperolius riggenbachi. The sequence goes on from NC_090648.1 coordinate 19,850,745, forward strand.
ACAGTACTTACACTACATAATATAGACATATGGCAATGGTAGGGATTAGATTGTGAGCTCCTTTGAGGGACAGTTAGTGACAAAATATATATATATATACACTGTACAGCGCTGTGTAATATGTCGGCGCTATATAAATACTAAATAATAATAATACTAATAATAATAGTGGTGGACTTACCTCCTCCAAGTAGACACACAACGACTGTAGTAAAGACAGTCAATATATTTTATTTATGAACTCCAAATATGCAACGTGTTTCGCAGGTTTGATCCCGCTTCATCAGGCAATAACAACGGAGCAATAGCATATGTGGTCAGTAGAAGAGCCAGGCACCTCTGTTTGTTTTTATCTCTTACCCATTGCATTGCAGTTGTGAAAATAGCCTAAGCACACTTCTCTGTGTGCTTAGGGTCCCCTTTTAGTCTGAAGTGCTTCTTATAAGCGTTACTTGTCCTTTCAGCATAAAGGGTTAACATATTGGAAGAGTATTGTGCCCGCCCCCTGATGCCTTGGAGGGGTGTGTCTACAGTGGTTTGTAGTGTTCTACAATGTTTTGCAATGTTTAAACAGTTAAGCACTTGACAAAGGGCATGTAGCCCAAAACGTTGAGCTTTCTGTTTGCTGTATAACCGCATGAATATAAAAATACATTCATAACATTATCCACTAAAGGGTTGAGTCTGGATCGGATTGCTTGTGTATGGACATAGGGTCCCCTTTCACCCTTTCCCCCCGGTGAATGCTGGTATAGCCAGAATTCAGAGCCCGGACTGTTTGGGGCTCCACACCCTGAGCTATACCACGATTCATGATATAGGAGGCTCTGCCCCCTACAATAGGCAAGGGCTTATCTCCACCTCCTGCCCAGGAGAAGGTGGGGCTAACTGCTGTGACACCTACGGGTGTAGGCGCTGGAAAGGTGGCTTAGGGTTTAGTCTGAGGGTCTCTTTTAATTGAGGGGACCACCCCAGATATCCACCCATACGATGTTGTCACATTGTACACATCAGATTCCAGTCTAGAATAACCAATTTTGATTATATATATATATATATATATATATATATATATATATATATATATATGCATGGATATCTTTATATGCATAGTTGGAACTATACAGTCTGCATGCGACATATCCAAGGAGGTCATAAAGATTAACAAGGCTAAAATCTGGTGGAAAATGTCCTATCTAGGCAGACAGACACTGGCCAGTTCGTGACAGTTAAAAATGACGCACAGCGTCAGGGGGATGGAAAACGACGCGTTATAAGTGTTAAAAAGTGGCGCAAGCAGTGTGCCTTACACTTATAACGCTAAATAGTGTTATAAATCTTTAAAAATTCAGAGGGCAGAGGGGGTGGGTGAGGGGGGTAGAAAGGCAACACTGGAGGGCATAGGCATCGGGGGAGGATGTGTGCAATATGCATACATTACCGTGTCCCGGGCTGCCAATCACTTCTTCCCTCCGCTCCTTCACTTCTTCTATTTGTTTGCTGTAGTCCTGAAGCCGGCCAATCACCATGTGGTTTCAGTCTCCGCATGGTGATTGGCTGGCTGCAGGACTACAGCAAACTAGGAAGTGAAGGAGCGGAGGGAAGGAGCGATCGCCATCCGGACAAGGTAATGTATGCATATTGCACACATCCTCCCCCGATGCCTATGCCCTCCAGTGTCCTGCTGCCTCTCCCCCTAACCCCTGCTGCCTATACTAGCAGCCCCCTGCATATTTTAATGGTGCAATAACTGTATCATAAAACGCTATTTACCGTTTTAATGTATTTACATTAAAACAGTAAATAGCATTTTATGATACATTTATTGGCAGAACGGTGCGCCATTTTTCTCCCTGCGCCATTTTTAGATGGACGCGGCCAGTTAACCAAACATTGTGGTTGCAGACAAGGACTATAAGAATGCACTGGTGATAGAAGACTGATGTGGGGTGGACCAAGAGAACTGAGAACCAGAAAGACAGCAAGCAAGAAAAAAGCAACAGGAGCTAATAGTGCAATATGTGCAGAATAATACACTCACACATTTTTGGTTGTGGGAAATGCAACCACCGATACGGTTTACGGAGGAAAGTCTGCCTCTGCTTGGGTCTGCAAATTTTCTCTTTTTTTTTTTGCACAAATGCTTCAGAGGCTTTTTATTTTATTTTATTTTTCCTTGCACAGATGCTTTCTCATCTATCTCATGTTTCAGGTTAATAAAAGTTATCAAGCTACGGACAACAAAAAAACATCAAACATGTCTGAAATGTAATAGACTTGAGCACCTTAAAGTTTCAGTTTGAGGCACTCAAGTCTACTATATTTCATCTAAGAGGCACTTTTTTAAAATTATTTTTATTGACCTGATAAAGCTGGAGTCAGGAAATGCCCAAGAAATGCGCTGTCTGTACTACTTGGGCGATAAACTGTTTCATTTTTTATACCTTTTGAGTGCCTCCTTTGTTCTAGGTTTATGGTGATGCAAGAAGAAGCAGTGGTAAGTGGTGATAACATCAAGACAAAGGAGTAAGAGAAGCTAAAAAAATACAGAGGCCTAAAAGAGGAACTAGGGAAGATGTGGAAGGTGAAGCCCAAAGTGATCACAGTTGTGGTAGTAGCCCTCTGGGTGGTGGTGACTGACTACGAAGCTGGAGGAATAGCTTCAATACATCCTAGGAACTATATATATATATTTTTTTTGTTTGTTTGTTTGTTTGTTTGTTTGTTTCCATAGTGATCTTTATCTATTTGATGACTGCATAGTATACTCAAGTTGTTTCTGGCACCTGATTTACCAGTAAACTGTGAATAATAGTCAGTGGCTTCTTATGAACACAGCCTGTGCTATCACACACTTGTGCTCATCACCCGAGGCAGCAAGTCGGGGAGACAAACACCCCCCCCCCTCCCCTTCCATTGGATTGACAGCTAGAAGCTGCTATAAGTATCTGACTCACCCTCCTGGATCCTGTGCTGGTTGGCTCTCTCCTCCTCTTACTCATCCACTGGGCTCTTGCATGAATTTACCAGGTCTTGTCTTGATGACATCATGAGCATGGACCTGGTATGTCCAGACACTAGAGGGTAGCAGTACAAGGAAGTAGAGGAAAGAGCCAATCATTGCAGGAGCCAGGAAAGCGATTCATACTTAAACAGCCTCTTCCAGCTGCCAATCTCTGCAAAGGAGGGTACCAAGTGGCCACTGCTAGACTGCCAGGGTTTCAGGGTGATACCACTAGACTACAAGGGAAACCTCAAAGGGAAAGCATGTACTATTGGACTAAAAGGGGAAGGACATACCTTGAAGGGGCAGGAGGTATCACTAGACTCAAGGGAAAGGACATATTATCTCACTACTACTATATCTTTAAATGAAGAGGTAACACCACTAGACTACAAAAAATCCCTTAAAGGCAAAAGGGAGAATGAAAAACAATTTCGGTAACTGGGGGGGGGGGGGGGGGGGGTCGGGGAGGGCACTAGACTACCAGGGAGAGCTGTTGGGAAAAGGATGCCCTCTACACTACCAAGAAATGCCTTCAAGGGAAGGGGGTCCACTATACTACCAGGACCTTCCATAAAGTGGAAGGGAGGACTACTAAACTACACAGGAACAATATATGAAAGGAAGGGGCCCCTAGACCCCAGAAAAAAGTCCACTAGACCTCAGGAAAAGATCTAAAGTGTGGAGTGAAGGCATTAGTTCACCAAGACACGCTATAGCAAAAAGAGAGGCTATAGCTTAAAAAATGTAATTTAGCCACATTGTATAGCCCCACCCACTTTTAAAACCACACCCCCTGCCTATAATGAAACTACTTACTTACTAAAGTTATTGCTGATTTAAGTCAATGGGGATTGCTAGAAAAAAATTAGCCAGATACTTACCTAAGGATAGAGAAGGCTCTGGGTCCTATAGAGCCTTCCCACTCCTCTCCCGATCCACTCCCCTGTTTGAATCCCCACTGCAGGAGACTTTGGAAGTCTTCGGGAGTTGAGTCCTCCCGAATACAGGTGGCTCCATATTGCACAAGCAAATATGTGAGAGAGGGCACTAACGCAGGTGCAGTATGCAGCGGCCCGTCTTCGGGAGCATTCTGGCTTCCAAAGACTTCCAAAGCCTCCTTTCGGTGGCAGAGAGAGCAGTATTTGACCAAATTGGTTGAATACTGCTACCGGGGATCCTGTGCTGGAACGGGGCACTGGGAGAGGAACGAGAAGGCCTCCTTCCCTCTCCTTAGGTACGTTTCTGGCTGATTTTTTTTTTCAGTGATTCCCATTGACTTTAAATAGGGGCATAGCTATAATGTCAAAACGACTGTATATTCTGGCGTATAAGACTACTTTTAAACCCTTGAAAATCTTCTAAAAAATCAGGGGGTGTCTCATACACCGGGTGTCATTGATGCCGGGTGATACACCCTATCCTGTTACCGCCTCTCAGATCTCGCTGCTGAGGACTGTAGTGAAGTGGCGCAGACGCACATGTGCGAGATCTGAGAGGCAGAGAAGGAGGTACATAGGATACAAGGGTGGGCCAGAAGGGTGAAAGAGGCATGTTTTATGGGCACAGTGCGATCTATTCTTCCATACCGCTCTGATAAACAGGTAGGCAAGGAGAGCGAGGAGAACGCCAGTGCATACCACTAAGGCTGCCTCTGAAATGACCACCAGCTCAGTGTGCAGCACCTATATAGACTCTCTGCACACTTCGCATTCAATTCAGATGCAAATCATATGCAAATCTGCTACTACTTATCATGCAAACAGGAAACTCAGGAGGATCGGCTGGGAGCAGCTAACCTGACAGTTACATAGTTACAAAGTTAAGGAAAGGTGGGCAAGGAGAGCTGACCAATCCGCTTAGGGAGAGTTGACCAATCACTTACATACTCAGTACCACATACAGTACAGCACCAGAAACTGTTCATACTTAGCACCAGTATATGATGTTTTTTAAATTTGTATTTGGTGTGCGTTAGAAGAAGGGTAGTCTTATATGGCGAGTATATCCAAAACAGGAAAAGTTGGGGGGGGGTCTTCTTATACGCCCAGTCGTCTTATACGCCGGAATATACGGTACTCTAGGTCATTAGGGGAAATAAACCTAAGTGCAAAGTGGTTAAGGGATGTTGGTTCATTAGTTTAATCAATTCCCAGTTGTGAGACAGATTAATTTCTCATTGCATACATTGTTTCAGCAGACAATAAAAACTACAGCGTCCTTCATTCATTCACCTCATCTGAATGTGTGCCTTTCTAGAGATATGAAGAATGATAATCTGCCTGAGTGTCAGCAGAACTCTACATATTATATGAGACTTTACCTGCAATGTGTTTACACAACGACAGCTGTGACCCTAAATCTAATCTTCCCAGAGATTCTTTACTGGAGACATAAATATTCAATTCATGAATGCAAAATCTTATACAAAAAACTGAATAACAATCAATTCTATTTCAAGTTTAATGTTAACAAAATAAGTTGAGTTTCAAGGTAATTTTTTTAATTTTTTTTTTTTTCATAACAAAAGCTTTTTTAGCTCAATCACAAAAAAAGAAAATCATATCGATACAGGTGAAACTCTAAAAATTAGAATATCGTGCAAAAGGCCATTTATTTCTGTAATTCAACTTAAAAGGTGAAACTAATATATGAAATAGACCTATTACATGCAAAGCGAGATATTTCCATATTGCCTTTATTTGTAATAATTTTGATGATTCTGGCTTACAGCTTATGAGAACCCCAAAATCAATATCTCATCACATTTGAATATTGTGTAAAATATTCAATATTCTTGGCTCAAAGTGTCCGACTCTAATCAGCTAAGTAATCCAAAACACCTGCAAAAGGGTTCCTGTTTCATTAGTTTCACCTTTTCAGAAATATTGAAATAAATGGACAGAGTTTCACTTGTATATACAGTATATAAACATACATATATATGTTAACATCAATCATATCAATGCTGAAAAAAAAAAACAAATATGCAGGGACTATACTTGGAAAAATGTTTGTTAGGGCTCTTGCATACTAAAAGCACTTTTTAAGAGTGTTTTGTGATTGATTAGCGTTTTTAAAATCGCTCCCATTCACTTTCATTAAAATGGCTGTAAAAATTGCAGACAAATCTCCACGATTTTCGGGGTATGTGATCACGAAATTGCTGCGATTTTTACCGCAATTTTAATTAAAATGAATGAGAGCGACTTTTAAAAACGCGAATCAATCACAAAGCGCTCAGAAAAGTGCTTCTAGTGTTAATGGGTCCTAAGTCTCATCACTGAAATTAAGTTTAGTTGTCAGCAAGTGATCTTTCAGCAGCTGCTTAAAGGGAACCTGAAGTGAGAGGCATATGGAGGCTGACATATTTATTTGAATTTAAACAAAACTGGTTTTCTGGTGCACCTGATGATCGTCTGTTGCTAATCCTTTTATCCATAGACCAGCGGTTCTCAAACTGGGTGCTGCGGCACCGTGGTGTGCCTCGAGCATCTCCCAGGGTTACTTCATCATGCATCCCTGTCTTTTGAGCACTGCCATCAGGTAATACAACATCACTTTGATATACAGTGTGGCTGCATTACGTGACTGTTAAACCTTAGTCCCGGCAGCCATGGTTGAAGTTGGACATCAAAGGAATCAGGGTGGAGTGTCGGATCAGTGCAGCTTGACTTGGATAGGTATAGAAATGTCTGTCCAGCTAATGGGGGGTCACTTACAGTCCGAAGGAAGGTTCTGAGGTGATGCTGTATAATTAAAGGGGGTGTTACAAGCTGCAGCCCCATGTGGGGAAATGTCTATGTGCTCTGCAAGATTAACTCTTTATCCTTGTCATGTTCATTCAATGGGGATGGTGCATAATAGATAGGTGCATAATCCTTTTTAAGGGGCACTTAGGACCAGCCCTGAGAACTTAGAGCAGCTTGTCTTATTATTGTGCCGCTTTTGCAAAATGTATCTTTGCTGCCTAATAAGGGTCATAAAGGTATTTCGGTAGTTGTTTTTGCCAAGAGGTGCCTTGACAAAAATTCAAAGCCATCACGGGCAGCCTCACCTGAAAAAGTTTGAGAACCACTGTCATAGACCCTGAATAACATTCACATCAGATGTTTGACAAAATTAGCTGCATATGCTTGTTTCATGTATGTGATGCAAACACTGTTGATGCCAGAATGATCACCACTGGAGAGACAGAGGCTTCCATGTGAGGTTATTGGTCCAGGCTAGTACCTGTGAGACAGACAAGGTGGTCCAGAGATTCCAGTATTCGGGCAGAGGGGACCTTTGACTGCCCCTAAAGCCCAGCAGACCCATATAACATTAGGGTTGTTAACCCACAGTGAGATCTCTATCGAGAGGGTGTGGTGGAGGTATTCACTGATAGCACTGCTGTTCAAATTTCCTACTTTGCAAAAACCTGAACTACGCCACACAACAGGGGTGTTGCTAGGATCCTAAAATATCCGAGGGACTTTTGGGCATTCCAGCCAGAAAGTGGGTGTGGCCATGCACTAGAATGTGGGTGTGGTCATGTGTGGAGACAACTTTACATGAACTTAACAGGGGTATAAGTAGGCCTGGCCAGCAAAATGTTGGATGAAGCCTCCTCTCCAGGAATACAAAATGAAAAATTGCAGCATATCACATGAATAGGCAGTGTCACTTAAAGCAGATCCGAGATGAAAAACTATAACAAGTAACATATCTATACATCTTATCTAAAGTTTATATAGCAAATCTAGCTGCAAACAGCTTCAACAGTTTATGCTTATTTATTCCTGTAATACAATGACAGCGGCCATGTTTGTTTTGTCATATTACACACAGGCAAGCTGGTAGCATCTCCAGCCCTCAGCCTGTGACAAATTCACCCCTCTCTCCTCCTCCCATCTGCCTCTGAATTCTCTGGCTAGTAACCTCCTCCTCCTGCGCAGACTGAGCTCCCATGAGCCCTTGCTACAGTGCCTTGGCACTGGAAAAGCTGTTGGCGATGCTTGTTTAGTTTATAGGGACCTAGAGTATTAAAAGAAAACAAAAAAAAGTATTTGGCTTGAGGAATGCCCTATAAACTATATGTAAGGAGCACAATAATGCAAAGTTTATCTCAGATCCACTCCCTGGCGTTCAATTTTCCCAGGATTTTTGTGCAAAAAGTGATCCAATTCATTACTTTTTTTTTTCTGTAACTTGCCAACATGTGTATAGCAAGGGTCTAGTATACAGTGCAGGAGAGTATTGGCATGTATGCACGTCAATACAGTTCACAGCATGTTTTGTATTATTGACGTGTATAACTGTCAATACCGCTAGGGAGGTTAAACATAACGAGGCAGAGTTACCTGGCTTGTGTGCTGGCTGGTCTGGATTTTGGCTGGCTGGGCTGTCTGCTGCCAGGTTCTCTGGCAGTCCCCCCATAGCATTCCCTGAACTTCTAGTGGACCCCCTCCCATGCTCCCATCATCCTCCACTTCAGGCATCACAACTCCCAGCATTCCCCCATAGAAGAACTACAGCTCCCTGCATGCCCCCATAAAGTCATCACAGCACCCAGCATGGCACCACAGCACCCAGCAAACCCCTTATTCCCAGCATGACTGCCATTGAGGAACCCCAGCTGACTCTGCCTGGGAGACATCTTGGGCACCCCAGAATAGATCCGGGGCACGTGCCACTGATCTTTGGGGCTGGCAACGTCCCTGCCACACAACACACTTCAGAATCTCATTTAGTGGAGATGGGCGGGGAAGGTCATGTGGTTGAGATCCACACTGCACTTCACGTGACTCCGATGCTTTCTCCTTCCACTCCAGAAGGAGGAAGCATCAGATTCTCATGAACCACGGTATGAACCACAACAATGTGACCTCACCCTGCCCCCTCCACTGCCTGAGATTCTGAAGTGTGTTGTGGGGGGAATTCAGTTTTTCCAAGTAGGAACATCGGATTTGAACAGCAGCAGCACTATCAGTGACAGTCATAGGGATCCACTTCCTGGAAGTGTCTGTCTGTCCACCGAGGAGTATGAATTGTTAGAGTGGGACTTTGATTGCATGCGTCCTCTCTGCTAAAAACACTGTTTTTGATGCCTACTCTAAACCTCCTCCTTTAACCCTCCTGGCGGTCTATTAAAAACCGCCAGGGGGCAGCGCAGCCGTTTTTTTGTGATTTTTTTTTAAAATTATGTAGTGAGCCTAGGGCTCGCTACATGATAGCCGCTGTGCAACGGCATTCCCCTACCCTCTTTGATCGCCTCCGGCGATCGGCGATCAGGAAATCCCGTTCAAAGAACGGGATTTCCTGGAGGGCTTCCCCCGTCGCCATGGCGAAGGGGCGGGATGACGTCATCGACGTCGTGATGTCATTGGGAGTCCCGATCCACCCCTCAGCACTGCCTGCCACTGATTGGCCAGGCAGCACACGGGGTCTGGGGGCGGCACGGCGGATAGCGGCGAATCAGCGCAGAGCGGCGGCGATCAGTGTGCTCACGCAGCTAGCACTTTGCAGCAAAAAAAATTGTGCAAATCGGCCCAGCAAGGCCTGAGAAATCTTCCTGCGCGGCCTACCCCGAACTACGTTCGGGTTTACTGCCAGGAGGGTTAATGAAAAATATTCTTTACACATAACCTTTACCTCCCCTTTGATGATAATTTCTTGCTCAATGAATAACCTGAACCTTCTTACTATAGCGCTTTGTTATCCTTCCACTCAACCTATAAACATACAGAACAGTTAATTAGGGCCCCTCCCATCCCCAAACACTCACCTTGGCTAACGGCCGCTCTCCCCAGGTGTCTGTCCAAAACTGCTGATTTCCCCTGCAGCATGCCCACGGCGGACCTGACAGGGGACTGAGCAGGAAGATGCATGCGCAGCCTCCGCACGTCAGGGCAGGCACTTTGTGACGTGGGCAGCTAAGTCAGCCGCCCACGTCTTCTGTTGTCAAATGGGGAAGCAGCAAGCAGCCAATAGGAGACCTCCTCTCTTTGTGCGACGGATATGTCACATATAATGCACGTAGTAAACTGCCACTAGGCTGAATACAGCATGACTAATTACCATATGTAAACATAACAATGATCCCAGTGGCCTCGCTTAACCTAAATAAAGGCAATGTCAGGGTAGACACTAGAAGGGGGACAGAAAAAAGTGAAAAGCTCCTATAAATATACTATAAGGACAGAATTAAAGGGACAGATTAGAGACCACAAATTATAAAATCCACAACTACATAAATACAAGAGTATTGCCAGAACATGGATCAGACAGGATGGAGCCCAGGTCAGGACTATACGAATGGTAACAAATCTAAATCTCTGTTAAGTCCCCTTGGCTACATCGTGTCGAGCCTCTTAATCCAAAAGGCCTCATGCCAGAGAAGTTTTTTGATTCTATCTCCTCCTCTCCTTAAAGGGGCCACCCGTTATATGATAATAAACCTCAATTGGCTCACATGAATAGACCTATTGAGCAGTTGCTTTGAAGTTCCCCATCAGGTCGTATAGTAGTTAGGCTATTATGTTTGGGTAAGAGTGTACTTTGTATTTGTTGACTGCTGCATACCCATGTGTTCTATATAAACCTGTGTGTTAACTGACATGTTGTGATTGACATTCAGCATTAGCTTGAAAAAGAGGCGAGAAGCCTTGAGACATTGCTGTGATTTGCTGTATGCTTCTCTATCAATAAAAGAGCATTGAAACTATCTGGATGGTGCCGGCTTTACCTTTCTGGTAATAAGATGGTAGGACATTAGACTATGACTATGGTAGAATTAGATTGTAAACGCCTTTGAGGACAGTCAGTGACATGACTATGTACTCTGTAATGTGCTGCAGAAGATGTCAGTGCTATATAAATACACAATAATATTATGGTAGGACATTACACTATGACTATGGTAGGATTAGAGTGTGAGCTCCTCTGAGGACAGTCAGTGACATGACTATGTACTCTGTAATGTGCTGCAGAAGATGTCAGTGCTATATAAATACATAATAATAATATAGTAGGACATTACACTATGACTATGGTAGGATTAGATTGTGAGCTCCTCTGAGGGCAGTCAGTGACATGGCTATGTACTCTGTAATGTGCTGCAGAAGATGTCAGTGCTATAGAAATACATAATAATAATATGGTAGGACATTAGACTATGGTAGGAATAGATTGTGAGCTCCTCTGACGACAGTCAGTGACATGATTATATACTATGTAAAATGAGGCAAAAGATGTCAGTGCTATAGAAATACATAGTAATAATATGGTAAGACAGACTATGACTATGGTAGGGATTAGTTTGTGAGCTCCCCTGAGGACAGTCAGTGATGTGACTACGCACTTCATGAAGCACTGCGAAAGATATTAAGTCATAATAATGAAACTTTCCTAAACAAATCCTAACCTTAAATGGAACTCATTCTTCATTGTCTTCATCCGCAGTTCTTTCTGCTTCTTTTGAAAATAACCATGAATTATAATACTTCGGTCTCTGTCTTCATACTTTTGGGATTTCAAGACCTTCACAATTTTCAAGCTCTATTCTTCATTCTTCTGCTTCTTATTTACAAAGCCACTATAAGTGCAAACCTCCTCATTATCGCATTAGTGGCAACCTACAGCCAGCTTTGGTCTCCCATGTACTTCTTTCTCTCCCACCTCTCTCTCTGTGACATCCTGGTCAGTACAGACGTGGGTCCGTTTGCCTTACAAGTCATTCTCATGGGCAGAAGTCCCATCTCTATTCTGCCATGTTACGTTCAGTCCTATTTATTTGGTGCCTCTGTCATCACCGAATGTTGTCTGTTGACAGTAATGTCCTACGATCGATATCTGGCTATCTGCAACCCATTACACTACTCATCCATCATGAAACATTGGCTCCCACTAATCTTGGTTACATTGTGTTGGCTTCTGGGATTATTCTGCCCAATGATTGCGGAAGTACTCTTATCTCAACTAGAGTTTTGTGGCCCGAATATTATCGACCACTTTTTTTGTGATTTTGACTCCATTTTAAAACTTGCCTGCTCTGACACCACGAAGGTTGAAGTTTATGTCTCTGTTGTAACGTTTATAATAGCCATCTTGCAGTTACTCTTTGTCGTTGCTACATATATCTGTATCTTTAAATCAATACTTCACATCTCTTCTATAATTGGCCGACAGAAGATCTTCTCTACTTGTAGCTCTCATCTGATGGTCGTGTGCACTTTTTATGGGACACTTATTGCAATTTACATTATTCCCTCACAGGGCCACTCAAACTTAAACAAAGTTTTATCTCTTCTCAACACTATCATAACCCCGATGGTTAACCCAATAATTTACAGCTTACGGAACAAAGAAATAAGGACTGCCTTTGCCAAAATTATTTTGAAGAGGTACTAGATCAAATATACATTACTAGAACACATAGGTTAAAAACATTTCCCAACGAGGAAGAAAAGAACCTACAAAATCAAGGAAAACACAAGATGAACCAGAAGATTGGGGCAACCACCAGATGAACAAAATATTTCTCCTAACCACATGCTACACTTAGTCAATCACTGTAGCACTGGCGAACACTATATATTTTTTTCTAGCACAGTAGTACTACTGGGAAGGTTTCTCTCTTTACAAACCTGTCAACAGGCCTAAGCAAACACAAGAAAAAAACATCTTTCCTATTTGTGTGTTCTCCCCAGAATTTTTTCCCAGCCGGGTGGGTTAGCTGAATGGGACTAGACAGGGAAATACAGGGTCAGCACTTCCAAAGAGACAAAGCCCCAGGGCCCAAGAGCCAGCTGGAAGGCCCACAGGTCTCTCCCCGATTGCTGTGCATCTCTCCCTCCACGGGTGCCTGGGCATCCCTGCAGGTAGCAGATGGAGTGCTAGCTCTTCAGCCCAGCACGCAGTGGGGATCCTCTGATGACCTGTGTGTTCTCTTGACTGGTTCAGTCGGTATCAGTTTAAAAGGGTGCCTGAGCCATCTGTGTAAAAAGGGCGCCTTCCTAGACGTCAATGTTATCTGCTGTAAATCTTGGCTATTAGGGCGTCCCATTTTTTTTTCAGTTATAAAAGGGCGCCCTTTTATAGCTGAGATTTTTGTTTTGGATATTAAAGGGTTTCCCTTTTATAGCCAATATTTTGTTTCAGTTATAAAAGGGTGCCCTTTTATATCTGAGATTTTAAAAGTGTGTTGGATATAGCTGGAAGGGTTCTGGACAGCCCTGGGCTGCCCATGATGCGAGAGGAGGCAGGTTCCTCAGGCGGCAAAAGTGTGTGTGGGGGGGAACGGTGCCTGCTTGGCCGTGGGTGGGGGACGCCAAGCTGGAGGGGGTAGCAGCCAGGAAGGGGGGCAGTGGGCACAGTGGTGGGGAGGGGGGTCCGACTTGGGTCCCCCCTCCAGCAAATTGTGCAGTGTGTGGTCAGACAGTGGGCAGAAGAGCAATTACTCACCTCTTCCTTTCGCCTTCCAGCGTGTGTACCACCGCTCCTCACTTCGTACAATTCCTCCCACTTGAGCTACATTGCAGGAAATGATGAGCGGTTGTACGCAGCACTGCTGCGCAATTAGCTGGAGGGGGAGAGCAGATGGGGGGACGCAAATGAGGGAGGGGGGTTCGACCCCACCACTGTGCCCACTGCCCCCCTTCCTGGCTGCTACCCCCTCCAGGCTACTTGGGGGCAATTATACTACCTATGGGGGGGGGGGGGGGCGGCATCCTCACAAGTTTGCCTCAGGCGGCAAAAAGTGTAGAGCCAGCCCTGGTGCTGAATATAGCCAAGATATTTCTTTCGGCTATAAAAGGGTGCTGTATATAGCCAAGATATTTGTCTCACCTTAATAAATTCAGCTACAAGATCGGTTATGTCAGTAGGTGACTAAATCAGGTTATAACAGTTAATTTACAGTTAAATAAATTATGTGAAGGCACTACTGGTAACCGTTATGTCAGAAGAGAATGGAGGATCTTCTGTTTCCTCTCTCTCTTTTTTGTTTGTTTTGTTTATTACTCTGTACACTGTACTAAATGAAGGCACTGTATAAGGCCATCACCTGGAGTGCCATTGGTAATAGGGTACAGGGCTGTGCAGAGGGTCCTCAAGGGGGTGGTGCTCAAATATGAAAAAGGGGCCCTAATCAATCGTGATAAATTGTGTATGTAATAACACCTCTCCACCTCTCCAGAAAGGAGTATTAGACCTGGAACCCATTAGCAGTACGTTACTAAGCCCTTTCTAAGCACTTGAGAGTTGAAAAGCTTTTGCTAATGTTATGCTACGGGTGTGATTTTATATAAGCAAGAGATTTTCAAAGCAACCCCCCATGATCCTGGGTACAGCACACACGCACAAATAAACAGATTTAACATTCACTGATCTCCGGGCTAACGGACGACGGCACAGAAGCGTGCGGCAGCAGCCTTTTGGACGTGACAGTAACGTCCAAAAGGCTAAAATGGTTCATGTTATTTATGAAAGGTCAGGTCTGCGGATCTTACCAACTCTGCAGCTGCCAGCAGCGTGTCTGCGACTTCCGGGTCGTCAGCTCGTATGGCTGGGGATGACGTCAGCGGCGCTCCGGCTGGGCTTCCGATGCATAGAGTGAAGGAGGGTGGATGCACGCGCTGTCAGCTAATCTATATTGGGGGAAGCTGCCTATCTAACCTATTCTGGGGGAAGCTGCCTATCTACTGCCAAGCAAAGTCCCAGGGCCCCAGCCCAGCAAAGCAGAGCCCTCAGCAAAGTAAACCCCCCCAGCCTTGCAAAGACTCCTGGTCCCAGCCCAGCAAAGCATACAACCAAGCAAAGCCTAGTAAAGCCCCCAGCCCAGCAAAGCCCCCGAAAATGCCCCCAGCATATTGCCCAGCCCAGCAAAGCCCCAGCAAGTCACCTAGCAAAGCCGGCACAGCATCACCGCCAGCCAGGCCGGCCCAGCATCACCGCCGGCCAGGCCGGCCCAGCATCACCGCCGGCCAGGCCGGCACAGCATCACCGCCGGCCAGGCCGGCACAGCATCACCGCCGGCCAGGCCGGCACAGCATCACCTCCACCTGAGTACAGCGCACAGGCCAGCCAGCCAGCCGAAGGCTTATATATGTGAAATACTGCCTATTGAATATATTTAAGTTTCATGTACATTTGGCCCCACCTATGACCACGCCCACTTTACATGGCAAAAATGCATTCATAGTCTATGATATCTGCAGATCCTCATACACACCTTGTTTAACAGACATTCATCTGCAGATCAGATCCACCAGGATGGATTTTCAGATCTGCAGATGATTGTCAGATATGCAGATGAAGTCAGTTAAACAAGGTGTATATGAGGATCTGCAGATATCATAGACTATGCCTCAATTCACTAAGCTTAACTCCTGTCTTTAATAACTCTTCAGAGCTGTTTTACAGTGATCACCATGGTGATATAATTGTGATAACTGTAAAACAGCTCTGAAGAGTTATTAAAGACAGGAGTTAAGCTTAGTGAATTGAGGCTCATGAATGCATTTTGCAGGAATGGATCTTTTGCAGATACTGATCTGTTGCATGTGTACAGCATCTTTGGCTATCATTCATAAAGCATTTTCGCATGCGGAAATGCTAAAAACAGCTGACTTTACCGAACACTTAGCAAAGTCAGCCTTCATAAAGGCTCTTTCCGCATGAAAAATGACACTACCGAGCAGAGTGATAAATCACCGCCTTGTGCGGGGATTATCGGAACAAATGTAGCAAAATGTTAATTCATGAAGATCACTGCAAGCGGTGTGAGGTCGGGAAGTACCGCTCCCTCTGATGTAGCGATACCAATGTAAGTGAATGGAGACGCAGAGACCTCCCAGGCAGCTGCAGTAGAGCGGAACACAGAGAAATGTATCAACTCGGCAGCTTCCGTGTCTCCGCAAGCCTACCGCCTGCCTACCACCAGCCTAGTTCGGGGAATCTCCGCACATCGATACTTTTTTTATGAATGCCCACCCAGAAGTCTAAAACACCGCCAGCGGTGGTTTCCCGCACAGATTCTCTTTACCGATATCCTGTTCATGAATGATAGCCATAGTGTACAGCCTCTTGCAAAGATGTTTATCTGATGAGGAGTTCAGCTCCATAGAATAGACTGTGTTAGGTATGGCTCTCATACTACATGGAAGGGGGTAAAATTGGTCTGTGATCTTTCATTTTCCAAAGACTGTTATCTCAAGTGTGTATGTAGCCTATGACTCTCACAACTGCTTGCTGCTGCCTGGCAACTGCTCACTTCTATCTGGTAACTGCTTCCTGACCACACAGCTCAACTGTCAGTGGAAATATGCAGGATCTAAGGCTACCTCCCTGCCATTCCTGCAGGAGTTGGCCAAGGCAAAATGCATTTCATCTCAACAGGGGCGGCGCATGTAGGCCTCCTTGTGCCCCCAAGAAATGGGGGCAGCACAGACACCCCACAAAGCTGCCATTTCCTGGGAGCGCTGCAATTGCCCCTTGGGGGAGAGGAGCATGAGAATTTTGCCGGTACGTCCCTCTGACGTGGCCGACCACCCATGCTGTTCCCCAAAGGATAGATTCCCTACCTGTTTGTGCAAATATGCCTGTCCACGTCTGGGGGGTAGACCGGCCATGTTAACTTGCCCCCCACCCCCCTCGAGGGGCAATTATAGCACTCTTGGGCAGTGGATGCTTTGTGGGGGTGTCTGCACTGCCCCCCATTTCTTGGGGGTACAAGGAAGCCTACATGCTGCACCCCTGTTGAGATGTAAAGTATTTTGCATGGGCTAACTCTTGCAGGAATAGCAGGGAGGTAGCTATAGGCCTCTTTTCCACAGACTGTTTATAGGCAGTGAAATGCCTCTCAAACTCTCACAACTGCTCACTGCTGCCTGGTAACTGCTCACTGCTGCCTGATAACTACTTGCTGAGCACACACTTCAACAGTCCGTGGAAAAGAGGCCTTAAGCCTAGTACACACTAGCAATTTTGATGGATCAATCATTGGTCAATTTTACCACCTCCATGTAGTATGAGGGCCAAACAGATTTTCAATTCTATGCAGATTATATAGGTAAATGGTCATACTACATGGAGGTGGTAAAATTGACCAATGATTGATCCATCAAAATTGCTAGTGTGTACTAGGCATTAGATTCTGGTAAGTGAATGCAACATGCAGACACTATGCCATTTTAATTAGTCAGTAGACTTGAGGCAACCAGCATTTAGGCCTGGTGCACACCAAAACCCGCTAGCAGATCCGCAAAATGCTAGCAGATTTTGAAACGCTTTTTCTTATTTTTCTGTAGCGTTTCAGCTAGCGTTTTGCGGTTTTGGGAAGTGTTTTTGGTGTAGTAGATTTCATGTATTGTTACAGTAAAGCTGTTACTGAACAGCTTCTGTAACAAAAACGCCTGGCAAACCGCTCTGAACTGCCGTTTTTCAGAGCGGTTTGCGTTTTTCCTATACTTTACATTGGAGGCAGAAACGCCTCCGCAATCCAAAAAATGCCTCACCCCGGGAGTATGCGTTTTAACAAAACGCTTCCCGCTCTGGTGTGCACCAGCCCATTGAAATACATTACCCAAGCGTATCCGCAGCCGCAAGCAGATCGCAAAACGCTGCCGAACCGCTCTGGTGTGCACTAGGCCTTATGTCAGGCGATGACTGGTCAGAGCACACATCTCTCAGGGCTGGTGCACAGCAGAGCAGTTCTGGAGCGCTTTCAAAAATCCTAGCTGTTTGAAAACAGCTTGGGTAATGTATTGCAATGGGCTGGTGCACACCAGAGAGGTTTGTTTGTTCCACAAATGCAAACTCGGGGGCTGCAGCATTTTTTAGATTTCTGAGGCATTTCTGCCTCAGTCCCAGTGCACACCAAAACCGCTAGCAGATCGTCAAAACGCTAGCGTTTTTGGAGCAGATTTCAGAGCGATTCTAGGCAAGTTTGGAGAAGTTTTCTGAGCATGCCTAGTGTTTTTGTGAGTGTTTTTGTGTAGCAGATTACAAATACTGTTATAGTAAAAGCTGTTACTGAACAGCTTCTGTAACAAAAACGTCTGGAAAACCGCTCTGATGTAGCGTTTTCCACATCGGTTTGCATTTTTCCTATACTTTACATTGAGGCAGAAACGCTTCTGCAAACCGCAATCGTGCAGCAGGAGGCACGTTTGTGGTTTGCTAAAAACCACAAACCGCTGGTGTGCACCATCCCATTGAAATACATTAGCCAAGCGTTTTCACTGGCGGACGCGGTTGGTGGATCTCGGTGTGCACTGGGCCTCAATGTTAAATTATAGGAAAGTGGAAAACTGCTCTGAGGCCCAGTGCACACCAAAAACCTCTAGCAGATCAGCAAAACACTAGAGGTTTTTTAAGCAGATTTTCAGAGCGATTCTAGGCATGTTTAGAAAGATTTTCTAAACATGCCTAGTGTTTTTTAGAGTGTTTTTAGCAGATTTCATATATTGTTACAGTAAGGGCCCATTCACACTTGTGTTTTCAAAATGCTGGCGATTTTTGCCGTTTTGCATTTTTAAAGGAGAGATTTTTCACACGAAAAAAATAAATCACTGAACACTGCAGCGATTTTTCCATGATCGCGTGTAGCTTCTCTATAGCACTGAAACGCGATTGCCGGGAAATGGGCTGAAAATGGTGCAGGCGACGCGTTTGGCGTTTTTGGGTGCTTTTGGGCGATTAGCGCCAATCGCCTAAGTAAGAATGGGCCCATAGGGTTTCAATACACTATTGCTTTTAAAAAGCGCTAGCGTTTTCCCGAAATTGCGGCAAAACGCTCTAGTGTGAATGGGCCCTCAAGCTGTTACTGAACAGATTCTGTAACAAAAACACCTGAAAAACCGCACTGATCTAACGTTTTTCTAAGCGTTTGAGCTTTTCCTATACTTTACATTGAGACAGAAACGCATCTGCAAACCAGAAAATGCTGCAGGAGCCACGTTTGCGGTTTGCTAAAAACCTCAACCCTCTGGTGTGCACCATCCCATTGCAATACATTAGCCAAGCGTTCTTTACAGGCAACAACAGTTTTGAAAACGCTACCAAAAACGCTCAGTGTGCACCAGCCCTCAAAAACGCTAGATCAGAGCGGTTTTCCAGGCGTTTTTGTTACAGAAGCTGTTCAGTAACAGCTTTTACTGTAACAACATATTAAATCTGCTACACAAAAACGCTCCAAAAACGCTAGGCATGTTTAGAAAAACATCTCTAAACATGCCTAGAATCGCTCTGAAAATCTGCTTCAAAAACCTCTAGCGTTTTGAAGATCTGGTAGAGGTTTTTGGTGTGCACTGGCCCACAGTGCTGGAACCCACTCAAGTGATTTTGTGAGCGTTTAGGGAGCGATTCAAACCGCTAGCGATTTACCTAAATGCTCAGCTAATGTTAATGGATGGGCCAAATTCCACTGGAGCGATTGCGATTACTAATTCACAAAACACAGGACATGCAGCATTTTTTGCGTTTAGCGTTAGCGTTTCTGCAATGTAAAGTATATAAACGCTGGTGTAATCGCTCATCAAAACCTGCACAGAGCGATTTTGCTAGCGTTTTGAAATTACTACACACTGTAAAACCAATTAAAATTAATTGAAAGGACCAATCAGAATTAAAAACGCTAATCGCAAATCTCTACACAGTCGCTGGCAAAAAGCGTACACTTTTTAAAAACGCTACCAAAAATGCTCATGAAATCGCATACAAAACACTAGCAATTGCGATAGCGTTTTGTAGTGGGTTCCAGGCCGTAGGCCTCTTTTCCACAGACTGTTGATAGGCAGTGAAATGTCTCTGAAACTCTCACAATTG
This sequence comes from Hyperolius riggenbachi, assembly GCF_040937935.1. Classification (NCBI taxonomy): domain Eukaryota; kingdom Metazoa; phylum Chordata; class Amphibia; order Anura; family Hyperoliidae; genus Hyperolius; species Hyperolius riggenbachi. The sequence continues at coordinate 19,870,555 of NC_090648.1, forward strand.
CTTGCTGCTGCCTGGTAACTAGAGTTGCTCAAATCCGAATTCGGGTGAAAGCTGGATAGTTGCTATCTGGATTTCACCCTGTTAATTACAATCGGCTGGGCAGGGGGGTCAATCTTACCTAACTGACGTCTTCTTAGGTCCGTCCCTCGCTGCCTCCCACGATGCGTTCCATGCGCGTCACGTGAGTACAAACACTTCCTCCTTCAGGAGGAATTGTTTGTACTCACGTGACCGCTGCGTGGGAGGCGTCGAGGGATGGACCTAAGAAGACGTCAGTTAGGTAAGATTGACCCCCCCCCGCCCAGCCGATTGTAATGAACAGGGTGAAATCCGGATAGCAACTATCCGGCTTTCACCCGCATTTGGATTTGAGCAACTCTGCTGGCAACTGCTTGCTGAGCACACAGTTCAATAGTCTGTGCAAAAGAGGCCTAAGGCCCAGTGCATACCAAAAAGCGCTAGCGTAATCGCAAACGCTCAGCGCTTTTTGAAGTTATTTTTCAGAGCGATTTACACATGCCTAGTGATTTTTGGAGCATTTTGGCATAGTGTTTTTTATATTTTGTTACAGTAGAGCTGTAACTGAACACCTTGTAACCTGTAACAATGCTTTGATCTAGCGCTTTTCAGAGAAATCAGCAAAAATTCTGCAGGACCCGAGGTTGCGTTTGGGGAAAAAATGAATTGCTCTGGTGTGCACCACCCCATTGAAATACAAGCCAAGTGCTTTTAAAGCACAAGCGGTTTAAAAAAATGCTCAGGCCCAGTGCACACGGAGCGGTTTTTGATGCGATCCGCCAGCCGTATCCGCCTGTCAAACTGCTCGGTTAATGTGTCTCAATGGGATGGTGCACACCGGCGGTTTGAGGATTGTAGCAAATGCAAACGTGCCTCCTAAGGCACGTTTGCAGTTTGCAGAAGCGTTTCTGCCTCAATGTAAAGGATAGGAAAAACGCAAACCGCTCTGAAAAACGCTACATCAGAGCGGTTTTCCAGGCGTTTTTGTTACAGAAGCTGTTCAGTAACAGCTTTTACTGTAACAATTTGTTTAATCTGCTACACAAAAACGCACGCAAAACCGCTAGGTATGTTTAGAAAACATGCCTAGAATTGCTCTGAAACTTGCTTCGAAAACCGCTAGCGTTTTGCAGATCTGCTAGAGGTTTTGGTGTGCACTGGGCCTTAAGGCTCATACACAATCAGACTATAGTCTTTGGAAAATGAAAGATCAGAGAGCAATCTTACCACCCTTCATGTAGTATGAGAGCCATACTCTACACAGTCTTTTCTATGGAGCTGAACTCCACATCAGAAAAAAATCTTTGCAAGATGCTGCACACACTGAAAAGATATGTAGCTGCAAAAGATCTGTTCCTGCCAAAAATCCATTCCTGCAAATTGCAATGATAGTCTATGAGATCTGCAGATCATCATACACACATGATTTAACTGACATTCATCTGCAGATCAGATCCACCAGGATGGATTTTCAGATCTGCGGATGATTGCTTGATCTGCAGATGAATATCAGTTAAATCATGTGTGTATGATGATCTGCAGATCTTATAGACTATCATTGCAATTTACAGGAACAGATCTTTTGCAGGAACAGATCTTTTGCAGATACAGATCTTTTTTGTCTGTACAGCATCTGTGTGTGCAGCATCTTGCAAAGATTTTTTTCTGATGTGGAGTTCAGCTCCATAGAAAAGACTGTGTAGAGTATGGCTCTCATACTACATGAAGGGTGGTAAGATTGCTCTGTGATCTTTCATTTTCCAAAGACTATAGTCTGATGTGTGTATGAGCCTTTAGTGTGCACCAGCCCTAACTCTTGTTCAGCAAGCACAAAGATAGTGTAAGGCCTCTTTTCCATGGACTGTTGATTGGCAGTGAATTGCCTCTCAAACTCTCACAGCTGCTCGCTGCTGCCTGGTAACTGCTCACTGCTGCCTGGTAACTGCTCACTGCTGTCTGGTAACTGCTCACTGCTGCCTGGTAACTGCTCACTGCTGCCTGGTAACTGCCTGCTGCTGCCTGGTAACTGCTCACTGCTGCCTGCTGCTGCCTGGTACCTGCTCACTGCTGCCTGGTAACTGCTTGCTGAGCACACAGTCCAACCGTCCATGTAAAAGAAGCATTATGTTGGGAATACACGTTAAGTTTTCGCGGCAGAATCATTCTGATAGATGCCTTCGATAGATAAAATTCCGTCATGTCTGATTCTCCGCTCGATTATTTTCGATCGACTTCTCATACAAATGAATTTAAAAAAGATAAGAAAAACGAGCGGAAGATAAGAGAATCGACCAGAGAATCGAATGGTTAATAGAACGCGCTGAAAATCAACCGCAAAAAAATGTACCGTGTATTCCCAGCATTAGGTATGGAGTTTTTATGGTTTGGCTGATTAGAGTATGTCCCAGGCAAACAGACACTCCAGTGTAAATTCTCTAGGAAGTAGAGATGGGAAGTCCGGATCTTTTCAAGGATTAGGATGATTCGAATCGGATCATTGAAAAGATCCGGATCTTTGATCCGAATCTTTGAATCATTTTACAAGGGAAGCAGACTGGGGGTGAAATGACTGGCAGGACACGACTTTCCCTATAGCAAGCTATGTGTCAACTTCACTGATATATTTTACTTTTAGTTCTGTTTTAAAACATGATATGTAGACTCCTGCAGTGCTACTTACCCGGGACCAACTGGTCGTCCTCTACTGCGCCTGCGCGAGCAATCACCGCCACATGGACTGGAGTGTACTGTGCAGGCACAATAGTTCTGCGCCTGCGCAGTACGCTTCGGTCTACGTGGCGGTGATTGACAGTGCCGCTCGAGCAGGCGCAGTAGAGGCCGATCGCCGAGAGGCAGCGGTGGCAAAGGGCTGACGGCGGACCTGCGGCAAGGGGCCTGCTAGGAGCTGGGGGCTGGACCAAGCCCCGGGTAAGTAGCACTCATTTTTCTACTTTTCACCCTGATGAAGGCCGCAATAGCAGTATAGAGGGTGCTATTGTGGCTGGGAACGCGAAGAATCACTCGTGTTCCCAGCCTGTCGGTGGCTGTCGCCGAAACCGGAAGTACCCGCCGGCGGGGACAGGAGGATCGGAGCGAGGCTGCGAGGGCGCCGGACAGCTGCAGGGGGCTGTTGGAAGCCCCAGGTGAGTAAAAATCATTTTTTTATTTTCACTTAAAGGGACTCCGAGCAGTGCAGAAACAATGGGAAGATGCATATCATTTTAAAGCTCTCTTTCTCCTCTTTCCAATGATATATAAACTTCCGCCCTACGCCTTTTAGTTTTCGCTATTGAAATTGCCGCGGCTGCAATTTCGATCGCGAAAATAGAGAAAACTAAAAGGCGTAGGGTGACGATTTATGGGTCGTCAGAAAGAGGAGAAAGAGAGCTTTAAAATGATATCTATCTTTCCATAGTTACATTGTATTACACAGGGCGACTTTTTCTCAAAGTCAGCAGCTCCATTCAGCAGAAAAAGTCGCCCTGTGTAATACAATGTAACTATGGAAAGATGGATATCATTTTAAAGCTCTCATTCTCCTCTTTCTGACGACCCCTAAATCGTCACCCTACGCCTTTTAGTTGTCTCTATTTTTGCGATCGAAATCGCGGCCGCTGCAATTTCAATCGCGAAAATAGCGAAAACTACAAGGCGTAGGGCGGTGGTGTATATATCATTGGAAAGAGGAGAAAGAGAGCTTTAAAATGATATGCATCTTTCCATAGTTTCTGCACTGCTCGGAGTCCCTTTAAGTGTCCCTTTAAAGGGGAACTGAAGAGAGTTATATGGAGGCTGCCATATTTATTTCCTTTTAAGCAATACCAGTTGCCTGGCAGCCCTGCTGATCCTCTGCCTCTAATACTATTAGCCATAGCCTCTGAACAAGCATGCAGCAGATCAGGTGTTTTAGACTTTAAAGAGAGTCTGAAGCGAGAATAAATCTCGCTTCAAACCTCATAGATAGCAGGGGCATGTTTGCCCCTGCTAAACCGCCGCTATCCCGCGGCTTAATGGGGGTCCCTTCACCCCCAGATTCCCTCCGTGCAGCGGGGGAGCGCTTCCGCATTGAGGCAGGGCTAACCGCCGCAGCCCTGCCCCATGCGCGTCTGTCAGACGCGTACCTCCGCCTCTTCCCCGCCCCTCTCAGTCTTCCTTCACTGAGAGAGGCAGGGGAGAGGCGGCGATGCGCGTCTGATAGACGCGCTGAGAGGCAGGGCTGCAGCCGTTAGCCCTGCCTCTAGGAGGAGCAAAATCTACGACCAAGTTGGTCGTAGATTTTGCAGGGGTGGGTTTGGGGGGGTCAGGGACCCCCGTTTAGCCGCAGGATAGCGGCGTTTTAGCAGGGGCACACATGCCCCTGCTATATATGAGAGCTGAAGCGAGATTTAGTCTCGCTTCAGTGTCTCTTTAAAGTCAGATCTAACAAGTAGAGATGTGGCGAACTGTTCGCCCGGCGAACATCTCTGGAGCTCTTACTACTTCCGGGTCGCACTGACCCGGAGTAGTACGCCTGCGCTGCCCGGCGGAGCGCGTCCTAGATCGCGCTCCAGTTGCCGGGCATTCTCTGCGCATGAGCGTGACGTCGTTCATGACGTCACGCTCATGCGCAGAAAGTGCCCGGCAACAGGAGCGCGATCGAGGACGCGCTCCGCCGGGCAGCGCAGGCGTACTACTCCGGGTCAGTGCGACCCGGAAGTAGTAAGAGCCCCAGGGATTTGGAGAAGTTCGCCGGCGAACGGTTCGGGAACCGTTTGCCACATCTCTACTAACAAGACGAGCTGCATGCTTGTTTCTGGTGTTATTCAGATACTACTGCAGAAAAATAGACCAGCAGGGCTGGTATTCATTAAAAGGAAATAAATATGGCAGCCTCTGTATACCTCTTACTTCAGTTCCCCTTTAACTTTGTAACCAAAGACTGCCTCTACTGCTGTAACCTGATCCCTCACCCTCAGTGAGCTGGGAGGAGTTGCTTCTCTCACTCCCAACTGGAGTCCCTAAGGCAGAGGTTCCCAACCGGTGTGCCGCGACACATTTATGTGTCGCGGCAGCACCAGCTATGTGTCGCCGCTCTCTGCTCCCCCTGCTCGTCTCCAGGGGCGGACTGGCCCGGGAGGACGGGGGCGGATTCCCCCCGGGCCGCCGCCTCCTCAGGCATCCAGGGCCGGCTGCGCAGTACTATTTATTTGTGCCGTCATAAATAACTTTTGCAGTGCTGTGGCCGATCAATCTAAAGCTCCGCCCCCAGCAGAAGCTCTTCGCTCATATCGGGCTGCAGTCCAGGGCATTGGGTGAGAGAACTCCTGCTCCTCTCCGAGCCTGCCCCGAGATTGGTAATTGGCTGGCTGCACTGGCTTGAAGCTTCCAAACTCCACCCCCAGCCCGAAGATGCACTGTGCTGGGGGAATTGCAGTGACCCCAGGAGGAACCACCGCCAAAATCACGGCAAAGCTCCGCCCCCAAATTGCCGCAAAGCCCCGCCCCCAAATTGCCGCGAAGCTCCGCCCCCAAACGGGAGCAATTATTTCCTGCAAATGCAGAACTCTGGAATGGTGAGTGAGATATATCAACCTTCTCTACCCTACAAACTGTATTGGGGGTGTCCCTGGCTCCTGTCTCCTTCTCTATCACTAAAACTGTCAGGAGGCTCACTGGCTTACTGTGGGTGGGGGGCTCTTTGGTACTTATGCTCTAAGACAGAGGTTCCCAACCGGTGTGTCGCGGCAGCACCAGCTATGTGTCGCCGCTCTCTGTTCCCCCTGCTCGTCTCCCACGCAGATCGCCTTATTATCTTAGCAGCGGCTGCTCTCCCCTCTCCAGCGCATGTATTTATTCAAGCAGAATATCTCCCGGCTGCTCTGTGTGTGATGCGCAGGAAGCATGGCTCGGTTACCATAGTAACGGCGATACATAACGCCGCTACAGGAAGCCGCTGCCCTGCTTCCTGCGCATCACACACAGAGCAGCCGGGAGATACGCTGCTTGAATAAATACATGCGCCGGAGAGGGGAGAGCGGCCGCTGTTAAGGTAATAACAGCGGCGGGGACGGGCGGGGGGCACCACCTACCCATACTGGTTATCCCGGGGCACTATACTAGCTATCCTGTGGCACTATACTGGGGCACTATACTGGGTATACTGGGGCGCTATACTGGGGCACTATTCTGGCTATACTGGGGCACTATACCGGCTATACTGGGGCACTATACTGGCTATCCTGGGGCACTATACTGGGGCACTATACTGGCTATACTGGGGCACTATACTGGGGCGCTATCCTGGGGCACTATACTGGCTATACTGGGGCACTATTCTGGCTATACTGGGGCACTATTCTGGCTATACTGGGGCACTATACTAGCTATACTGGGGCACTATACTGGCTATACTGGGGCACTATACTGGGGCACTATACTAGCTATACTGGGGCACTATACTAGCTATACTGGGGCACTATACTGGCTATACTGGGGCACTATACTAGCTATACTGGGGCACTATACTGGCTATACTGGGGCACTATACTAGCTATACTGGGGCACTATACTGGGGCACTATACTAGCTATACTGGGGCACTATACTGGCTATACTGGGGCACTATACTGGCTATACTGGGGCACTATACTGGGGCACTATACTGACTATACTGGGGCACTATACTAGCTATACTGGGGCGCTATAATGGCTATACTGGGGCACTATACTGGCTATACTGGGGCACTATACTGGCTATACTGGGGCACTATACTAGCTATACTGGGGCGCTATAATGGCTATACTGGGGCACTATACTGGCTATACTGGGGCACTATACTGTCTATACTGGGGTACTATACTAGCTATACTGAGGCAACTAAACTCCCTATACTGGGGCAACTATGCTAGCTGTGCCACTGCACCGTCACCAAACCACCCCCCCCCCCACCCCGTGATTGTTACTGTGCCCCTCATTGTGCCTGCAACATCAGCAGATTGTTACTGAGCCCCTCATTGTGCCTGCAGCATCAGCAGATTGTTACTGAGCCCCTCATTGTGCCTGCAGCATCAGCAGATTGTTACTGAGCCCCTCATTGTGCCTGCAGCATCAGCAGATTGTTACTGAGCCCCTCATTGTGCCTGCAGCATTAGCAGATTGTCACTGAGCCCCTCATTGTGCCTGCAGCATCAGCAGGTTATTACTGAGCCACTCATTGTGCCTGCAGCATCAGCAGATTGTCTCTGAGCTCCTCATTGTGCCTGCAGCATCAGCAGATTGTTACTGAGCCCCTCATTGTGCCTGCAGCATCAGCAGATTGTTACTGAGCCCCTCAGTGTGCCTGCAGCATCAGCAGATTGTTACTGAGCTCCCCACCATTGTGCCTGCAGCATCAGCAGATTGTCACTGAGCCCCTCATTGTGCCTGCAGCATCAGCAGATTGTTACTGAGCCCCTCATTGTGCCTGCAGCATCAGCAGATTGTTACTGAGCCCCTCATTGTGCCTGCAGCATCAGCAGATTGTTACTGAGCCCCTCATTGTGCCTGCAGCATTAGCAGATTGTCACTGAGCCCCTCATTGTGCCTGCAGCATCAGCAGGTTATTACTGAGCCACTCATTGTGCCTGCAGCATCAGCAGATTGTCTCTGAGCTCCTCATTGTGCCTGCAGCATCAGCAGATTGTTACTGAGCCCCTCATTGTGCCTGCAGCATCAGCAGATTGTTACTGAGCCCCTCAGTGTGCCTGCAGCATCAGCAGATTGTTACTGAGCTCCCCACCATTGTGCCTGCAGCATCAGCAGATTGTCACTGAGCCCCTCATTGTGCCTGCAGCATCAGCAGATTGTTACTGAGCCCCTCATTGTGCCTGCAGCATCAGCATATTGTTACTGAGCCCCTCACTGTGCCTGCAGCATCAGCAGATTGTTACTGAGCCCCTCATGGTGCCTGCAGCATCAGCAGATTGTTACTGAGCCCCTCATTGTGCCTGCAGCATCAGCAGATTGTTACTGAGCCCCTCATTGTGCCTGCAGTATCAGCAGATTGTTACTGAGCCCCTCATTGTGCCTGCAGCATCAGCAGATTGTTACTGAGCACCTCATTGTGCCTGCAGCATCAGCAGATTGTTACTGAGCCCCTCATTGTGCCTGCAGCATCAGCAGATTGTTACTGAGCCCCTCATTGTGCCTGCAACATCAGCAGATTGTTACTGAGCCCCACATTGTGCCTGCAGCATCAGCAGATTGTTACTGAGCCCCTCATTGTGCCTGCAGCATCAGCAGATTGTTACTGAGCCCCTCATTGTGCCTGCAGCATCAGCAGATTGTTACTGAGCCCCTCATTGTGCCTGCAGCATCAGCAGATTGTTACTGAGCCCCTCATTGTGCCTGCAGCATCAGCAGATTGTTACTGAGCCCCTCTTTTCTATCATACGGGACGTGTCATGTATATCTGAATGTTTGGCATGATGTGACGTGTCACGGATATCTGAATGTTTGTCGTGATGTGTCACGACCTGGAAAAGGTTGGGAACCACTGCCCTAAGGCCTCTTTTCCACGAACTGTTGAGCTGTGTGCTCAGCAAGCAGTTGCCAGGCAGCAGTGAGCAGTTACCAGGCAGCGACAAGGCTGCAGTTCCTGTTTCTTCCACTGTGAGCCGAATCACTCATTGTGATGATCCAGATGATTCGACTCAAAAAAAAGATCCGGATCCTTCATGATCATTACGGACAACACTACTAGGAAGAGGGGTGGGGCTGAACATGGGAAAGGAAAGTGAAACTTAGAAGTGTTGCTTTGAATAAATAGCTTTGTGCACAAGGCACACAGAACTCTCTGCTTTCCTGCAGTGAGCAAAGCTGATAGATTGTGGCTGGGTAGCTAAACAGCTTTCACAAGGTAAGACAGTGTTTTTATTAATAGGCTTTTATTAACTAACTCTTGCAATAGCAGTAGTGTGTTGTACCGTGTTAGCCATCAATAAAAGCAAGAAGTTTTGAATTCTGGATGATACCATTTATTGGTTAACTTAGAGGAAAAAGGGTAAACTTTGGGCTAATAAGCTTTCTTCAGACTCAATTTACAGTATATAGAAATCGAGTCTTAGGCCTCTTTTACACGGACTGCTGATGGGCAGTAAAATGCCTCTCAAACGCTCAGGGCTCATTTCCACTATTGCGGTGCGGAATCGCCTGGATTCCACCGCGGACGAAATCGCATGCGGATGCGTTTCCGCATGCGTTTTCCCCCACGATTTCGCATGGCTAAGTAATAGGCGATTTTAACCATGTCACTGCCTGTGTAAATTTACATTCCATTCCATGCGAAATCGTGGGAAAAAACGCATGACAAAGCCGCATGCGATTTCCCTATTAAAAGCATTGCGGGCGAATCGCACGCATTCCAGCCGCACACGAAATCTGACGGCTCTGCCATGCAGATTTCCCCCGCACACCAAAACGCTCCCGCACGACGCACAAGTGGAAACAGTCCCATCCACTTGTATTGGCTGTGCGAAACTGCATGCGGACACCGCATGCGGATTCGCTATAGTGGAAACGAGCCCTCACAAGTGCTCGCTGCTGCCTGGTAACTGCTCACTGCTGCCTAGTAACTGCTTGTTGAGCACACAGTTCAACAGTCCATGGAAAAGAGGCGTTAAAGGGAACCTGAAGCAACAAAAATTATTTAAAATAAACTATGACGTAGCTGCAAATGAATAATACATACTAACCTCACTGTCAGTTCCTCTCAGAAGCTCATCATTTTCTTCTTAGAGTGATCCCTTCCAGTTCTGACAATGTTTTGTCAGAACTGAAATATACCAGTTGCTGTCAGTTATACAGTATATCAGCAGCTGTCAGTTACAACTGAATGTGCAAGGTAATGTCCATGTTTCCTTATGGCTCAAGTGGGTGACATTACAGTTTAAAGGAATACTGTAGGGGGGAAAATGAGTTGAACTTACCTTGGGCTTCTAATGGTCCCCCGTGAATGTCCTGTGCCAGTGCAGCCACTCCCCAATGCTCTGGCCCCGCCTCCGGTTGACTTCTGGAATTTCAGACTTTAAAGTCTGAAAACCACTGCGCCTGCGTTGCCGTGTCCTTGCTCCCACTGACGTCACCAGGAGTGTACTGCGCAGACACAGACCATACTGGGCCTGCACAATACACTCCTGGTGACATCAGCGGGAGCGAGAACACGGCAACGCAGGCGCATTGGTTTTCAGACTTTAAAGTAGGAAATTCCAGATGTGAACCGGAGGCGGGGCCGGAGCATTGGGGAGTGGCTGCGCGAGCACAGGATGTCTGCGGGGGACCATTAGAAGCCCCGGGGAAGTTCAACTCATTTTCCCCCGACCCCCCCCCCCCCCCCTACAGTATCCCTTTAAGATTGCACGATTTTATTTGTTTCTTTGTAAGGGTAAACTTCCTTAAAGTGGACCTGATCTCTTGCACAGGACAGAAGGAAGACGGAGAGAGGGCTGGTGCACATCAAGAGCACTTCTGAGCGCTTTTAAAAATGCCATGTATTTGAATGGGATGGTGCACACCAGAGCGATGTGATTTTATCCCAAACGCAACTGCGGGTCCTGCAGCATTTCTGCTGATTTCTGAAGCGATTCAGCCACAATGTTAAGTATAGGAAAGTGGAAAATCGCTCTGAAAAGCGCTAGATCCGAGTGATTTTTTTTCCAAGCATTTTTATTACAGAAGCTTTTCAGTTACAGCTCTACTGTAACAAATATAAAAAAAATGTTACACCAAAACACTCTAAAATCGCTAGGCACATGTCTAGAAGCTCTGAAAAATCACTTCAAAAAGCGCTGAGCGTTGGCAATTACACTAGTGCTTTTTGTTGTGCGCTGGCTCTGAAATGCACCCTGTATGTATTTAAATTGGACAGACAAAACTTTGAGTTTAGCCTGTCTAATTCTCCTCATCTGTGACTAAGCACAAGTTGTAATTTTACCCCTCAGCTGTGTCAGCTGACTGCCACCGCAGCGAGCTAATGATAAACACAGGATATTAACCTCATGTCTGCTTCCATGAAAGCAGGAAGTAGTCTGCTTCCATGAAAGCAGGAAGTAGTCTGCTTCCATGAAAGCAGGAAGTAGTCTGCTTCCATGAAAGCAGGAAGTAGTCTGCTTCCATGAAATCAGGAAGTAGACACCTTCCATGAAAGCAGGAAGTAGACACCTTCCATGAAAGCAGGAAGTAGACACCTTCCATGAAAGCAGGAAGTAGACACCTTCCATGAAAGCAGGAAGTAGACACGCTGCATATGTATTGCAGGATTTGTATCAGCTGTAACAAATGTTTTTGTTTAAAGGTTATTATGCTGCTTATCTTTTAGAGCAGAGGGTACATTCTGAGTTCAAGTTTGCTTTAATAAAACTTTTAAACCACAGTTGAATTTGACACTTTTAGTATTTTCTGAAAAAAAAATGACTGTAGATGTTGGCTGTACAATTCCTCAGCAGCATAACTACAGGTACGTATGGGATTGGGCATTGCAAGCATTGTGCTGCTAGTGGTAAAACTTGTGTACTTTGAGTCTGCAGTCTTCTCAGTTACTAGACAACTGTAATGAGAGGGATATGGAGGCTGTCATATTTTTTCCTGTTAAACAATACCAGTTCCCTGGCAGCCCTGCTGGTCTATTTGGCTGCAATAGTGTCTGAATTACACAAGAAACAAGCATGCAGCTAATCTTGTCAGATCTGACAGCAATCAGCTGATCTGCTGCATGCTTGTTCAGTGGCTATGGCTAAAAGTATGAGGGCTCGTTTCCACTATCGCGAATCTGCATGCGCCCAACGCATGTGGATTCGCACACGTAATGCAAGTGAATGGACCTGTTTCCACTGTAACGTTTACGTGGTGCGTTTTTATGAGCGGTGAAAACGCACAAAAGAGCCAACGAATTCGCCTGCAAGTGGAATGCATGCGAATCGCCGCTAATGTATTTAATAGGGAAATCGCATGTGTTTTTTTACGCGTTATTTTACGCGATTCCGCATAGGAACCAATGTAAATTAACACAGGCAGTGACATGGTTAAAAACGCATATAGCCTAACCTATGCGAAATCGCATGCGTAATCGCGTAAAATAACGCGTAAAAAAACGCACCTGCATGCTATTTCATCAGCGGTGGAATCCAGGCGATTCTGCACCGCAATAGAGGAAACGAGCCCTTAGAGGCAGAGGATCAGCAGGGCTGCCAGGCAACTGGTATTGCGTAAATGGAAATGAATACGGCAGCCTCCATATCACAGTTGCTTCACTTGTCCCGTAAAACAAAACTTTTAAAGAAGTGCCTGGTCCCCCCCCAGAGACTTCCCCCATTGTTCTCTGCCAGGCTGTTCCAGTGCTTTTCCCACCTCAAAACAGTCCACAAGAGCTTGGCAACAGTTGGTGCATGCGCAGTAACCGAGATGCTCAGACTTCATTGGAAATGCTGAGCCCGATCAGATCCATGCCTCTGTGTGAGGGTGAGACGCCTGCGCTGGGTCAGGGAGGGGCGGAAGGATCCAGAGACTTCCCTCTCCCAAAGTAAGTTTCTAACCTTTCAATTTTGAGAAATCACAAGTTTACTTTCAAAAATCCTATTCTTACCTTCTTTATCCTAATTCTAAACTCTCCCTCTGACATTTATTTATTGATTGACGTATAAATATAATCAGAGCAGCAGCAGCAGGCCTTGTAAGTAGGAAGATGCCCACCAAGCAGCCGTTAACTTCTCCCCTTGCAGGTAGTCTGTAGGTTTGTTCTTAAACTGAATTTGTTCTTAAGTTGGAACACTGTGCCATCTCAGTCCTCTCTGCGCTTCAGCGAGTGGCTCACGGAGTTGATGCTGCTCACGCAGGCGCAGTTGGCATCTTGCACCGGAGGGGACCCCAGGCCACCGATGCGGAGCTGCGGCGAGGGCACAGGATGTCTGCAAGGGGCTGGAGGAAGTAGATTTTTGTTTTTGAAAGCATCTTGGATGTGTGCTTTAAGTTAATTGCATATGGGCCCTTCTCTTCTCCCTGCCTGAGTTTCGATTCTCCTCTCTGCTTGTAAAAGAGGAGAACTGTTTCCCTGGCAGAGAAACAACTGCATGGAATTTACAGTGTTTACTTTATCTGCAAAGGACAGGGCATAGGTTGATATGTCTTGAATTAGTGTAACGATCGTGCACTGGGAGAGCAGAGCTATAATACAGCTTTGGAAGCATAGCATGCCTGGCTCAGATTGTATTGTGCAGCTACACAATCTCTGGTATCTGCTGTTTGTTTACTGACATAAATTAACCCCTTCTGGACAATGGTGAATGAAATCTACGCCCTGTTTTAATGCTCTAATATCTGCCAGGGTTTAGATTTCACATTACGGCCGGCCCACCACGCATTCTCACTGCTTTCGTTGCTCCTGCTGATCTCGACGCTGTTTCGCTGCTGAATGGGAGGGGAAGCTCTACAGGGATGATACACATGGAAGAGGGGGCTGCACATGGAATGGGAGGGGGCTGCTGTACAGGGATGATACACATGGAATGGGAGGGGGCTGCACATGGAATGGGAGGGGGCTGCTGTACAGGGATGATACACATGGAAGAGGGGGCTGCACATGGAATGGGAGGGGGCTGCTGTACAGGGATGATGCACATGGAAGAGGGGTCTGCACATGGAATGGGAGGGGGCTGCTGTACAGGGATGATACACATGGAAGAGGGGGCTGCACATGGAATGGGAGGGGGCTGCTGTACAGGGATGATGCACATGGAAGAGGGGTCTGCACATGGTATGGGAAGGGGCTGCTGTACATGGATGTTACACATGGAAGAGAGGGCCATACATGGAATGGGAGGGGACTGCTGTACATGGGTGCTACACATGGAAGAGGGGGCTGCACATGGAATGGAAGAGGCTGCTGTACATGGATGATACACATGAAAGAGAGGGGCTGCTGTACATGGATGCTACACATGGAAGAGGGGCTGCACATGGAATGGGAGAGGGGCTGCACATGGATATTACACATGGAAGAGAGGGCTGCATATGGAATGGGAGGAGGCTGCTGTACAGGGATGATACACATGGAAGAGGGGGCTGCACATGGAATGGGAGGGGCTGCAGTACAGGGATGATACACATGGAAGAGAGGGCTGCACATGGGATGGGAAGGGCTGCTGTACATGGATGATACACATGTAAGAGGAGGCTGCATGTGTAATGGGAGGGGCAGCTGCACATGGATGATACACATGGAAGAGGGGGCTGCACGTGGAATGGGATGGGGCTGCTGTACATGGATGATACACATGGAAGAGGGAGCTGCACATGGAGTGGGAGGGGGCTTCTGTATATGGATGATAAACATGGAATAGGAGGCTGCACGTGGATGGGAGGGAGGCTACAGTACATGAATGTTACACATGGGAGAGGGGGCTGCAAATGGAATGGGAGGGGGCTGCTGTACATGGATGATACACATGGAAGAGTGGGCTGCACATGGAATGGGAGGGGGCTTCTGTACATGGATGTTACACATGGAAGAGGGGGCTGCACATGGAATGGGAGGGGGCTGCTGTACAGGGATGATACACATGGAAGAGGGGGCTGCACATGGAATGGGAGGGGCTGCTGTACATGGATAATACACATGGAAGAGGGGGCTGCACATGGAATGGGAGGGGGCTGCTGTACAGGGATGATACACATGGAAGAGGAGGCTGCACATGGAATGGGAGGGGCAGCTGTACATGGATAATACACATGGAAGAGGGGTTGTACATGGAATGGGAAGGAGGCTGCTGTACATGGCTGATACACATGGAAGAGGAGGCTGCACGTGGAATGGGAGGGGCAGCTGTACATGTATGTTACACATGGAAGAGGGGTCCATACATGGAATGGGAGGGGCAGCTGTACATGTGTGTTACACATGGAAGAGGGGGCTGCACATGGAATGGGAGGGGCAGCTGTACATGTGTGTTACACATGGAAGAGTAGAATGCACATGGAATGGGAGGAGTCTGCTGTACATGGACGATACACATGGAAGAAGAGGCTGCACATGGAATGGGAGGGAGGCTACAGTACATGAATGTTACACATGGGAGAGGGGGCTGCACATGGAATGGTAGGAGTCTGCTGTACATGAAAGGGGAGCCCCGACACACTTGGCCTAGGGGAACAATAACTATAAATCCAGCCTTGGTTATGCGGCACTTTTTGACCGTTGGCACTTAAGTGGTTAAACCGCTCAGGCAAATGTAACTGCTGTGCAAAAATTGCAACATACCGGGAAGTTCTACAGTATTTCAACCAATCTAATCCTTGCAAAAAATTAAAGATGACCATTGACTTTACCATTTGATTCCCTCCAGATTCGATCACTCTGATCAAATCAGATGGGGATTGATTCCTTTAAAATGCCCGATCAACCAAAAATCTATTGAAAATATTGATCAGCCAGGGTGCAAAAGCTTGGAGGATCAGCGCTGGGACAGGGGAGGCAGCAGATCAGTAGATTAAAGTCCCATGGCAATTCAATGCAGCAAACCATTTATCAGTAGATTGAACCAGCATCTCAATGTCCGTTGTTCCATTCACCCTTACCTGCGGAATTCTGCTCCATCCTCTAAAGCTGGCCACTAACGGTCCAATTTCTAGCGAAAAATCGTTCGAGCGATCAGAAATTCTGATCGGATGAAAAATCGTTCACTACACCATCAACTAACCAATCATTGCTTCCTATCTATCACGACCAATAAGAAAATCCAAATTTTCGTTCGACGAAAATTCATTCGAGCGACATTTTTTTCACTCATTCATAATCGATTGTGTCCACCAATGGAGATTATTTACAACCAATCCGATCAGAATTTCTGATCGCTCGAACGATTTTTCGCTAGAAATTGGACCATTAGTGGCCAGCTTTACACTTCTCATTCCTCTCATTCCCTCCACAGCACAGATTAATTTATAGCCTGCAGGCAATTGAAGCATCTGTACAGCGTTGGGTTCCAAACTTGACACCCAAGGGATCAAGTCCCCATTCCTGCCAGGAAACGGTAATCTATAATTGGTATATAGCTTTACTTTGGACTTAGTTGTGTTCTGTAGATCTTCAGTAGAAAGTCCAGACAGTATGAATTTACAGGAAAAGACCGTACTACTGTTAATCCTCCTCATATTATCCTTCTTTTCAGACACTGAGGTCCACATGCCATGGCCTCCAAACAGGAGGTACCCCCGACAGATGTGCCTGAGAACAGGTCTCCAGCCATGGCTGATGCATCTGAAGGCCTCCCGGAGGGTAAGTCTCCATGTAACGATCGGTGAAGCACAGAGAGGATCTGATTACCGGTGATCTGCAGTATCACTGGGAATACAGATATATACCAGATTATAAGTGTTCTGCAGTATCACCGATAATCCAATATACCAGCTAACCTCTAGTTCACCTGAGTAGAGTGTAGTGTTTGGTGTAACAGTAACACTTAGAGGACTAGGCCTCAGTGCAGTGAGGAGTACTGCACAGATTCCTTCCGAAGACCTGAACTCTCCAAGGCGGGAGGAGTCAGGCCGAGAGTAGGAAGGATTGTCTGAAAGTGACACTCAGGAGGAAGTGACACTAACAGGACGGGGAACCGCCTCCAATAGTAAGGTCGGTTCTCGAGGTCGGACAAGCCAGGTCGTAAACACACGGACAGATAAAGTACAGATTCAGAAGGCAGAGGCGGAGTCTAGGTACAGGCAGGGTTCGGCAACAGGGTATCAGAGATATCGAGGTACAAGATCAGGAGGCAGAAGCAGAATCTAAGGATGAGCCGGGGTTCGGCAACAGAGTATCAGAATGGCAAAGTACAAGATCAGAGTTCAGGAGGATAGTCAGGCAGGCAAAGGGTCATAACAGAAAATCACAATCAAACTAGTACTTTAAGCTATCAAGAGAATCTAGCTAAGTGTAGGATTACAGCTCCAGCTGGTCCCGGCACACTTAAGGATCTGACTAATGGTCTGAGTGCTCCCACGTTGTGTTCGCAACGCCAGACAACCAGCAACTGAGCAGCTAGTAGTATATATATACACAGAGATCTCTCCAGCACCTCCCTAAGTGCTGGACCAATGAGGAGTGGAGCCAGAGTCAGCTGACCAGCCTGGTCAGCTGACTCACTTCTGGCTGTCATATAACCCCCGCCTGAGTGCGCGCGCGCGCGTTACTCTAAACCTAGAGGGACTACGTGTCCCAGCCACACCAGCACCGCTCTGCGGTGTCTCCGCACTGGGGCCATGCGCGCTAACCACCGCATCCAACGCGGCGGTTTCTCCGCGCTCACGCCATGCCCTGCATGGAGACAGCCGCCTCACACTGAGAGGAGGCGGCTGCCTCTCAGTGTCCAGCCATACTGTGCGCGGAAAGAGCCGCCTCCCGCTGACTCATGGCGGCGGCTCTTCCGCGCTTCTACACACTCCACTTATATTATGAATGGAACTAAAGGAGTGTTTTGTGTGACAGTTATATAAAATGAACCTGAGACTAATTTAAAATGAAATTGTGACTTACCTGAGGCTTCTTCCAGCCCACCGTAGGCCGCAAGGTCCCCCAGCATCCTCCTGGCTCCTCTCCCGATCCTGGCTGTTGGCTCTATTACGGTACAACGTCGGCCAAAAGTCATCAGGGCTGCTACCCGTTTTGCGTAATCATAACGGCTGGCTATGCATCATCACACCGGCCGGAGTGAGAGTTATACTCATGTGCTGGTCTCTAATATTGAACCACGCATACGCAAGACTCTCACAGCTGGCGTGATGACGCGCAGCAGACTGAAGTGAAGCGGGAAGCAGCCCTGATGACTTAAAGAGAATCTGTACTCTAACATTTTTACAGCAAAAAGCATACCATTCTATTCATTATGTTCTCCTGGGCCCCTCTGTGCTGTTTCTGCCACTCTCTGCTGCAAACCTGGCTTGTAATTAACAGTTTTAGGCAGTGTTTACAAACAAACTAACCAGCTTCTGATAGGCTCACATAAGCAGAGTGTGTGAGTCATACAGAGCCTGCAGGGGGCCTGGAGGGGGTGTGTATAGCTTCTACCAATCACAAGCAGCCTTGCACATTCCACACATGCCAGCTTTGTCCTGACTGTGCCAACAGAAGGAAACAGATTAGATCATATAACAGAGATAACACAGCCACTGTGCAATTAGGAAAAGCTGCAGTAAGCCAGAGCACATTAGAACAGGCAAAGGAACTTATAGGATAGAAGAACTAAGGCTGAAAAGTTTGTTACAGAGTCTCTTTAAAGAGGAACTCCAGTGAAAATAATGTAATAAAAAAGTGCTTCATTTTTACAATAATTATGTATAAATGTTTTAGTTAGGGATGCTCGGTAAATTCCGCGGAATTGTTAATTCCGTGATTCCGGCCGGAAATTAGGTTAATTCCGATTCCGGTAGTCGGAACGGAATTCCTATACCTCTCAAACGGAATTCCGCGGAAATTTTATGATTTCCGTGGAATTTTACAGAATAACACTAAAACTCTCTCCCTCCTCCTCCTCCTCACCCTCCTCACCCTCCTCACCAGGATGATCCATCCATCATGCTGTAGGGAATTGCAGATTTTCAAAACAGCTTATATACCATAGTTGGGATTTGAACCCAGGACTCAGTGTGTAGTAGGTATCTGTCTTACCCTCTAGACCATGAACCACACTACATGCTAAAATGGCCTAGCATGTACCATACTACCATTATGATAATTTCAATAGAAACAGTAGCATGATTAAGGATTTGTACTTTTTGAAAAGCATGCTTATATACCATAGCTGGGATTTGAACCCAGGACTCAGTGTGTAGTAGGTATCTGTCTTACCGCCTGGACCATCAACCACACTACATGGTAGTAGGTTTCTGTCTTACCCCCTAGACCATCTACCACACTACATGCTACACAGTAGCATCAATTCAATAGAAACATTTTGTATTGAATTGATCATAATGGTAATATGGTACATGCTAGGCCAGCTTTAGCATGTAGTGTGGTCAGAGGTGGGACAAGGTCCTTCAGCACCCAAGGCTGAGACAGCAAAGTGCACCCCCCCCATCCCTCCCACCCCAGCCGTCACACACTGATTGCTATTACACTAAGAGGGGCCCCCAACCCCCCCAACACCTTAATCTCTACTTATCTGGCTTGCAGTCGCTGCCATGTATCACCTTTTCTTATTTCTTTCTGCTTCAAACACAATTGGGAATGACAGCTGAATTATTATTATTATTATTTATTGTATTTATAAAGCGCCAACATATTACGCAGCGCTGCACAATAGATAAATGGGTTAACATACAGATAGAACATACGGAAACTCACAACAAAACAAGATCATGCAAATGATTTGATAACAATACAGTGTCATAGGTCAAGATAGAGACTGTTCGAGTCTACAAGAAGGGTGGTTGTGAGTAAGATTGCATAATCAAGATGGATACATTAGGGAGGAGGGCCCTGCCAGAGGCTTACAATCTAAAGGGTGGGGTGGAGACAATAGGTGCGTCTTTTGAGAGGGGGTCTAACAGAACATATTATGATACTGGTGTAGGGGGGTATGCGAGCGTGAAGAGGTGAGTCTTGAGAGCTTGTTTGAAGGTATTAAAGGTGGGGGCGAGTCTGACGGCTGGTGGGAGAGAGTTCCAGAGAGTAGGGGCAGCCCTGGTGAAGTCCTGCAATCGTGCGTGTGACTGAGTTATGCGTGGTGCGACTAGGCGCAGGTCATTGGAGGATCGGAGGGGGCGGGCTGGTATGTGCCTGTGGACCAGATCAGAGATGTAGGTCGGGCAGGTCTTGTGCACTGATTTGTAGGCCAAGCACAGGATTTTGAAATTGATCCTAAAGCTGATGGGGAGCCAGTGTAGTGCTTTACAGAGCGGAGTTGTAGAGGCACTGCGGTGAGAAGAATGTATCAGTCTGGCTGCCACATTCATTACCAATTTAAGTGGGTCAGTACGGTTAGAGGGGAGGCCAGATAAAAGAGAATTGCAGTAGTCTAGGCGGGAGATGACAAGGGCATGGATAAGGAGTTTAGTGGTGTCAAGTGACAGGTAGGAGCGGATCTTGGAGATGTTGCGGAGGTGGAAGTTGCAGGATCTGACAATACCTTGGATGTGGGCTGTAAAGGAAAGTTCAGAGTCCAGAGTAACGCCTAGACAGCGGGCTTGGGAGGTAGGGTGGATAGTGGTATTTTCAATAGTGACGTGCAGATCTGGGAGGGGTGCAGCTGTGCGGGGTGGGAATATTAGAAGCTCAGTCTTGTCCAAATTAAGCTTCAGGTACCTGGCAGCCATCCAGGAGGAAATGGATGTGAGGCAGGCAGAGACTTTGTCCATGGTAGAGGAGGAGAATTAATTGTGCACCCCCTCCTACACTGCGCCCTGAGACTGGAGCCTCTCCAGCCTCGGCCCGGCCCTGAGTGTGGTTGATGGTCTAGTGGGTAAGACAGATACCTACTACCATGTAGTGTGGTTGATGGTCTAGGGGGTAAGACAGATACCTACTACACACTGAGTCCTGGGTTCAAATCCCAGCTATGGTATATAAGCATGCTTTTCAAAAAGTACAAATCCTTAATCATGCTACTTTTTCTATTGAATTGATCATAATGGTAGTATGGTACATGCTAGGCCAGCTTTAGCATGTAGTGTGGTTCATGGTCTAGGGGGTAAGACAGATACCTACGACACACTGAGTCCTGGGTTCAAATCCCAGCTATGGTGTATATAAGCATGCTTTTCAAAAAGTAAAAATCCTTAATCATGCTACTTTTTCTATTGAATTGATCATAATGGTAGTATGGTACATGCTAGGCCATTTTAGCATGTAGTGTGGTTCATGGTCTAGAGGGTAAGACAGATACCTACTACACACTGAGTCCTGGGTTCAAATCCCAACTATGGTATATAAGCTGTTTTGAAAATCTGCAATTCCCTACAGGATGATACAAGAGGAGGGAGGAGGGAGGAGGAGATTTTAAAATTTTTCCGACGGAATTCCGCATACAGCGGAATTCCGCGGAACAGGTCCGGAATACCGCCGGAATAAAATGGAAGCGGAATTTTGGATCGGCGGTATGCGGAATTACCGCGGAACGGGAAATTGCAATTCCGAGCACCCCTAGTTTTTGTCAGTGTTTGCCCATTGTAAAAATTTTTAAATCCCTGATTTATATTTTGACATTTATTACATGGTGACATTTTTACTGTTGGCAGCTGATGTAGCTGCTGCATGCTTTTTTGGCAGTTGGAAACAGCTGTAAATAGCTATTTCCCACAATGCAACAAGGTTCACAGACAGGAAACTGCCAAGAGTATGTACTTTTCTTGTTTCTTTTGGGAGGGGTTTCACCACAATATCAGTCATACAGCGCCCCCTGATGGTCTGTTTGTGTAAAGGAATAGATTTCTCATGTAAAAGGGGGTATCAGCTACTGATTTGGATAAGTTCTTGGTCGGAGTTTCTCTTTAAGGCCGAAGTTGTACCATAACGGCACCACCAGGAGGATGTCGGGGGACCTTGCGGCCTACGGTGGGCTGGAGGAAGCCCCAGGTAAGTCACAATTTCATTTTTAATTAGTGCTAACCAAGAACATAAAGAAAACGTGACCAGCAATGTACATTAATCTCATGTACAGTAAGGGCAATGAATGCAAGGATAACCTCATGCACAACAATGGCAATAAATGCAATGAGATATATATATATATATATATATATATATATATATATATATATATATATATATATATATATATATATATATATATATATATATATATATATATATATATATATATATATATATATATATATATATATATATATATATATATATATATATATATACACACACATATACAAGCTGGTATAATAAAATGTGCAGTCACACAGACGCAGTGAAAGGTATACACGGACTGTGCTGGGCCTGGCACAGTATAGCAATTAGCAAGGGCCAGCTGCGACAGACAGGGCTGTATATGCAGTGTCAGTGGCATACACATTAAAAAATAAAAAAAAACACATCACAAGAACATTAGCACTCAAAAGCTTTCTTTGTAATGCTTTTCAGCAAAAAAAATATCAGCAAGGAGCAAGCAAACAAGAGCTAACTAAAGCTTTCCCTATCTCTGCAGCAACCTCTCCCTTCTCTCACTAAAGCAGGCAGCAGACTGAGTGAGAAAATGGCCGAAGCTGCTGCCTTTTATAAGAGGGGGGGGGGGGGGGGCAGGAGGGAGTGCAGCCTGATTGGCTGCCATGTGTCTGCGGACTGTTATGTAGAGGGTCAAAGTTTAGCCCAATGATGTAGTACAGGTTGCCGGTCGAACTCGCTATGTGTTCGGGGTTCACCGGCAAATCGTTTGGGCCATCAAGCCAATTTAACTTGCCAATGCACCTATGACCAGGAGGCAGAGGCTTGGTCAAACCCTGAAAGGTGTAGCTCAGCAAGGTCTGACACCAATGTGCTGCAGGGGAAGCAGAGGAGGCCAATGAGGAGGACTGTCTTGCCTCACCAGCCTCAATATCTGTGTGTTGTTGAGTAGCCGAGGGCACACTGGAGGCTGGTCCTTACTTCTCTTGAACTCAGCATAGTCATTGCAGTGGGAGCTCTTCAGGCGGGCCTGTAGAGATGAGGTACCCATCTTGGACAGGTTGCGCTCATGGCTCAAAAGTTTTCTGCATGAGTTAAACACAGCATAGGTTTTATCCTGGCTTGACGCCTCCAAAAAATTCCATATTACGGACGTAAAGAATCCAGGGCCCTGGCCCCTACAGCAAGCCGAGGGTGCAGCGGCTCTCCCTCTGGTTTGGGTTTGCGTGGTTGTGGTGGTGCTGCTGCTGCCGGCTGAAGCAGAGGCCTGTCTTCCACGCCCACTGCTGGAACTGCCCCTGCCTGACATATGGTGATGTAATTGCCTAGGTGACTCATCCTCCTCCGAGCTTTCTTCCGGGGACTCAGGCTGCACATATGGATGGTCCAGATAATCAACATCATCATCCCCTTCGTCAGAAAAAAAATCTCTTCTTCTGACCCCCCCCCCCCACCTCCTCCTCCGCCCCAACATCCCCAGACACAGACCCCTCCTCATCCTCAAAAAAGACTTCTGATGCTGGCCCGAGCACAACCTCCTCCACATCAGGACCCATTATGTCCTCAACTTCATCCATCAACATGTTCCCAGATGCTGGACTGAGGGGCAGAACGCTCTCATCCAGGAAGGGCTGACCACTGCCTGCTGGGGTGGGTGTCCCAGCAAATGTGGGGCGTTGGCTGCTCACAGCAGAGTGCTGCTTACAGCGGAGGTCTGGGAACAACTAATGGGCTGCTCCTCCGTCATTATGTCCATCAATGCCTGTGAGTTACTCTCCTTAATGACTCCCACACGGGACCCGAAGGTCTGAAAATGGGTGCTACTGGTGTCGGCTGACTCGGCCCATGCTGTGCTGCTGATGGACGCCTTTGTGCTGCACCCCCTACAGCTGAGCGCCCTATCCCGTGGACAAGTCTCAGAAGTTGCGGAGGCAATGGCATTCCCTCTCCCGCCACACCCACGACACCTGCCAGACATGTTGTATGAAAAATATTTCAAGGTGGAGAAAGTGTGCTGATTTTAACAGTCAATATGTGTGTGGCCTGGGGACAGGCTGAATATAACAGGGGGCTTTTATTAATTTTTTAGAAAAAAAATATTGAATACAGTAATATAACACGAAAATCAGTGGACAGCGCCGTGGTCTGCCTGCACTATGCACACAGCAAACTAACCGGCTGCAGCTAGTAGCACAGTACAATGTCACTGACGAAACTTAGTGACTGAACAACAGTGGCAGTGACTGTCTGCAAGTACTAACTGAAGTTTATCACTGGCTAGTGAGCTGAATACAAGTGATACAGTAAAATAATATAGAGCACAAAAAGTAGTGGACAGCGGTCTGCCTGCACTACGCACACACACAGCAAAATAAGCGTCTGCACGCTTACTAGCACAGTACAATGTCACTAAACTTAGTAATGGACCAGTGGCAGTGACTGCAACTAACTGAAGTTGATCACTGGCTGGCTGGCTTAGCTAGCTAACAAGTATACAGTAATAGAGCAGTAGAATCAGTGAACCTGCCTGCACTAAGCACAGCAATCAGTACACTGTCACTGACTACAACTAACGTCAGTTAACTGGCTAGCTAGCTGAATACAAGTATCATATAAAGTATAAGAGCAATGTTAGGAGTAAAAACGCTATATTTTTCACACAAAAAACGCACTTACTAAAGCAACGAATGGCCTGGAGATGATCCTCTCAGTGCCCCAGTCTAGCAAGGACAGAGCTTTTCATCATGGCCACCACTTTATATACAGGAGGGGAGGGCATAGCCTTTCCTCCTATGATTGGTTGCTAGGGCCTGGGCTGGGGGCCTCTGATTGGCCCAGTGATGTAACTTTCCGCCCATTTCCGCACATTTCCGCTAATCGCGACCTAATCACAGCTTTGCACCCCGCGATCACGACCGTGAATGCGTTCCGAATATTTTCAATTACGGAATGCAGTGGCCAATTTCCGTGATCCAGAATCTTTTCACAGCGTCGAATATCGAAGCCGAATAGTGAAAAAGTGCTTGTGAATCATGGCTATGCCGTGATCACGGAAATGATCTGCCCACCATTGCTTGCCACCTCTGTTCCTGCATTTCTCCTTACCATTATCTCTGGCTGCCCTTCCCCTCCTGTCCACCTTCCATACTTACACAATGCAATTTTCTTTCCGGACCTGTTGCAAATAAATGCACAAAAAAGTGCATTGTGTATACCTAGCATTAGCACCAGTTATCTCTTTCACTGCCCCCTTATCTTTCTTTACTGCTTCTGTCCTTCTCCCTATCTCTGCCCTATTTCCCCTTCTCCTAGTGTCTTTCTATACTTTCTGCCTGTTGTCCCCCATCTTCTCTCTTTTCCTGTTCCTACTTGTGGTTTGGAATACAGTATTTTTAAAATGCATTGCTGTGTGTTTTTGTGTGTGAAAAATTGCCCCTTTTAGTGTTACTATTGGTGGCTATACATGATACAATTGTTTTCATCCAATCTTACCATTTCTATATAGTATAAGGGTAAATAAAGTGAATATACTGAAAGGATAATTTAGGCAGTTCCCTAATATTACATAGAAATGTTAAGATTGGATGAAAAAAATTGTACCATGTATGGGCACCATAAGGCGTGTTTCCCACTGCACCAAAAAACGTTCCATTTAGCTGCAGAATGAAACAGAACAGATGCAAACAGATCCTATGCAAAGCAATAGGATCTCTTCACATCAGTCCATTCGTAACGGATATGTTTGCTCTGCTCCGGCCAATGGGACTCAAGTGTTCGGAGTCTGTAATCATTTTGAATCGAACAGATCCGTCAGATCGCGACATAAAAATATTTCTATGGTGCCCAGTCATTTCTAGCTATGCCCCTGCATGGAAAGTTGGCAGGAGCGCACCCACTTCTTGATTACAATGATGTATTCTTCTCTTTGGCATGTAACGCCTGCAGGACTACACCCGCTTCTTGGTCATGACAAACTCTTTTTCTTCGCTTGGCATGAAATGTCGGCAGGATCACACTTGTTTCTTGATCACAATAATTTTTTCTTCTTCTTCTCTTTGGCATGTAATGTTGGCAGAAGCTCCCTAAGACAAGTTGCTCAGGTCACCTGTTTCTTAGTCACAACAAACTCTTCCTCTTCTTCCACTTGGTATGTAATGTTGGCAGGAGCACACCCACTTTTTGCTCATGACAAAGTAGTCGTCTACTCTTTGGCATGTAATGTTGCCAGGAGTCCCCCAAGACAAGTTGCCTAGGGCACCCGATTCTTTATCAAGTGGTAGCAGAATAGGCCATGTAACCTGGTGTTGGAGGGTTGTCTGCTTTTTTTAAATTTCTGGCTGCCTGCTGCTGGATGTGCAGGAGGATGGGATTGTTCAGCAGAAGGGGGCACAGTGGTGTTGCCTCAATGACCTCCCTGTTGCTGTCTACACCTCTGCAGCCTCCAAAGCTATGCACAACAAACTCCCTGAGGCTGGGTTGAAAATCAGTGGGGTTTCATCCAAGGAGCTGGGGACAGTAGGGGGGAAGTTTCACTAAGGGGAGGGGGGTCTGCTGATGCTGCAGGTAGGAAAAGGACTCATGGCAGAGGACTGTGTAGAACTGCCCTGCTGCTGTTAGATCAGCTCCACAACAGTGACGACAAAAACAGTAAATGTGTATAAAATGAAATGTGTAGTGTCTTAAATGGTGCAAACTGTTGAAGTCAGATACCGTTAGATACAGTCACGTGTAAGTGCATATTTTGTAATGACTACAGTATAAGTCTATCCAGCGAAGGTAATGGCTGCACAGACCAGGAGGGGTTAATGACCCCTATGGGCTGCCAATAACTCTTCCAGGTCCCCATGTGAAGCCTTTAACCCTCCCGGTCCGTAAGTGCAGCCCTACTTTCCCTCCTTAGCAGTGCAGCCAGTGCCCCCCCTTCCCCCCCCCCCCCCCCCCAGGTATTCTGTAAAATGTCTCCCTTAGGTAACCACTGCAGAATGTGCTCACCTTACCGTTCAGTTAAACACTGTGTGGAATGCACACCCCCTCCAGGTGATCAACAAGCAATGTGTCCCCCCCCCCCCCCAGGTAATCACTGTGGAAAGTGCACCCCCTCCAGGTGATCAACGAGCAGTGTGTCCCTCCCCCCAGGTAATCACTGTGTACTGTGGCCTCCTTTTCCCACCCAGGTCATCACTGTGGACTGATTCCTCTCCCAAGTATTCATTGTGGAATCCTTTCCCACTTTGACCCAGGTAATCACTGTGGAATATATATCTCCCCCCCCCCCCCCCCCCGATAACCACTGCAAAATGTGTCCCTCTTATGCCCCCAGGCAGTTACTGTGGAATGTGCTCCCTTTGCCCCAGGTAACCATTGTGGAATGTGCCCTCCTCAGGTAATTAAAACCTGAGGAGGGCAAAATCTGTTCATATACCCTCCCCCCCCCCCCCCCAAGGGTGTCTACCTCCCTCTTCCTCTGCTCATGTAACTATTAGCCATAATGCAGAGAAAGCCACAGTGGAAGCGACTTACCGAGTCCTGGACCAGGTGCTTTGTCCTCTCATGCCCCTCTTTAGCTTGTTAGCATACGTCAGCAACCCTCTGGCTCCCCAAGTGACGCTGATGTACACTGACCTGTGTGACTTGGGAGACGGGAGGATAACGCACCCAGCAGGACTTGGTAAGTGTGTTCATCTGGGGCTTGCTCTGCATTATGTCAACTTGTTACCTGGGCAG
The DNA here is from genome assembly GCF_040937935.1 of Hyperolius riggenbachi. NCBI lineage: Eukaryota > Metazoa > Chordata > Amphibia > Anura > Hyperoliidae > Hyperolius > Hyperolius riggenbachi. Next base: position 19,897,907 of record NC_090648.1, read on the forward strand.
AAGTGGAGAAAAGTGTAGATGAGGGTGGGGGGAGGGAATGCTGGTCACTGCTACCTAAAGTGTGCCACTTACCCTTTATCTATTTATTGTATTTATAGAGCGCCAACATAAACGTAGCACTGGACAATTATTATAGTCACAGATATTTAGGGGTGACATACAGCAATAAGACAATACAGGAATACATGCAAACCAGATCACACAGCACAGAATGAGTACAGGAAATACTTAGTCACTGGATGGGAGAATGTAGATTAGGCAAGTTGAGCTCACTCATATCCATAGGATGGGTGTATGGTGATGGAGGTGCATGATAAGGTAAGAGACATGAGGAGGAGGACCCTGTCCGAAGGCTTACAGTCTAGAGGGAGAGGTAGGGACACAAAAGGTAGAGGACCAGTGTTCAGCATTCAGATGCGGGTTTAGAGCACTAGTGGGGGGAGGGGGGGACTGGGTGAAGCGGGGGCGGTCAAGTGAAGCTCATTGGAGGAGCAGAGTAAGTGGCTAGGTGTGTACCTCTGAGTATGATTGGAAATGTAGGTTAGACAGGTTTTGCGGACAGATTTGTAGGTCAGACACAGTATCTTGAATCTGATTCTGGACTGGATAGGAAGCCAGTGGAGGGATTCACAGAGGGACAATTTGGGTCATAGGGAGAACTGACAGAAGAGCATTGCAGTAGTTGAGGTGGGAAATTATGAGGGCATGGATGAGGAGTTTGATGGTGACAGAGGTCAGGAATGGGCAGATTTTGCAGGACTTCATGAGGTTTTGGATGTGGGCGTGAAGGAGAGTGTGCGGAGTCCAGGGTTACACCAAGACAGCAGGCTTGAGCGGTAGGGCAAATGGTAGTGTGGTTAACAGTGACATGCACATCTGGGAGGGTCAACAATGGTGGGAAAATCTTAAATTCTGCTTTGTTCAGGTTTAGTTTCAGGAACCTTGTGAACATCCAGGTGGAGATGGCTGATAGACAGGAGGAGGTCTTGTCCATGGTAGTGGTGGATAGGTCAGGGGTGTGGAGGTAGAACTTAGTGTCATCTGCATACAGATGATCGTTAAAACCCATGGAGGAGACATCTTGACAATGGAGGATGTGTACAGGGAGTACAGTAGGGGGCCAAGGACTGAGCCTTGGGAACATTTCATGAGAGGTGGTTGGGGGTGGATGAGGACTCATTGAAGGAGCGGCTGGATAGGTAGGATGAGAACAAGGGCAAGGTCATGAATACCCATGGACTGGAGGAGTAGAGGATGGGCCACTGTGTCAAATGCTGCTGAAAGGTCAAGGAGCATTTGCCTTCCATTTTAGCCAAAGGCAAGGTCATTGACCACTGTGGTGAGAGCTGTTTCGGTTGAGTGGGCAGGCCGAAATCCAGATTGCAGTGGGTCCAGTAGGGAGTTAGCATTGAGGTACTTGGTCAGGCATCTGTGAACCAGAGGTTCAAGGAGTTTTGAGGCAAAGAGGAGGTGGGGTATTAGTTAAAGGGTAGTGAGGGGTCTAGGTAGGGTTCTTTTGAGCAGAGGTAGTACAATGGCCTGCTTAAAGTCTGAAAGGAAGGTGCCTGTGGATAGGGAGAGTTTAAACATGGATGTGAGGACTGGGGCCAAAGCTAGGAAATGAGGACAAAGTAAGTCAGAAATGACGAGGTCAATGGGGGAGGTAGTAGTATGTGAAGTCACCAGTAGGTGGCTGACTACCTCAATGGTAGTTGGAGTAAAGGAGGGGAGGATAGGATGAAGGCGGATCTGGATGGGAGGGGGTGGGATGTGAGGATTGAAGGCTGGTGATTTCCTGACAGATGGAGACAATTTTGTTGGTGAAGTTGGGGGTTAAATCCATGGCAGAGAGGGTGTGTGTGTGTGTGTGTGGGGGGGGGGGGTTTAAGAAGGGAGTTGAAAGTGGCAAAGAGATGCCGGGGGTTTAAAACTTGTGCTCTGATCTGGATAGTGTACTGGTTAAGGGCACAGCCTTTGACATGGGTGACCAGGGTTCAAATCCTGGCTAGGGGCAGTACCTATTCAGTAAGGCAATATTTCCAAACACTGCATGGTGGCCTCTTGACCGCGTCCCAATGGCTGCAGCTCTTGAGCGCTTTGAGTCCGACAAGAGAAAAGCTCTATACAAATGTTTGGATTATTATTATAATTATTATTATTATGATGAGCTTGATAAAGTATTCCTGCTTCTCATCAGCAAGGGCAGTGTGAAAATGCAGCAGGTTAGCCTTGTACTGTGGGAAATCCTGATTAAGTCAAGTTTTACTCCATTTCCGTTCAGTGGCACATGGCACCCTCTGGAGGTTGCGAGTATAGGTGGAATGTAAGGGCTTAGGGTTAGGGCGGCAGTTGTAGCGTAATGTGTAGCGTAATGTGGGGATTCAGCATCCTCTAGGGCCAATGAAAGGGCTTGATGATACTCTTGGCTATCAGTCAGAAATTTAGGATTGGCTCGCACTATTAAAATTAATTGGTGACGCTTATACTATTATTTAGCGAGTAAGACCTAAATTCCTTAATTTATAGCCAAGGAATATACAGTGAATATTATGTATGTTTATAAAGTCTCAAGGATACATTCCAGATTTCCAGTCCCAAATGATTTTGGCAGCCAAACAACCTTACCTGTAGTGTTTGTGCCATAGAAAATTTCTCAAAGGTATAGCTTACAACTGATGTAGTGGGGGGCAGGGCTTAAATAGGGAGCTTTGGGTCTCCTAGGATAGAGTTTATAACCTTTTATTGGTTGGTAAGGCATTCATCCAACCTTCTAGGGACTGTCATCATGTTTTGATTACACCAGGTAAGTACTGCAAACATATGTAAACATTTCCTGCCTAATAACCAATAGTTTAAAAACAAAGCATGTCCAGATTAGTCAGATGACATTTAGTTTTGTAGTGTTCTGCACTGGTGTAGTTTGGTAAGCTTTAGTAAATCACTTGTATTAAAAGGGAACCTGAAATGAGAGTGGTATTGAGGCTGCCCGATTTATTTCATTTTAAGCAATACCAGTTGCCTGGCTGTCTTGCTTAGGAGCAGTGAAAAATGGTGCACAGTGTCAATGTGATGAAAATGGCACCCTATTCACTTACATTATCAAACAATGTTTATTCTTTTAAACGTTAAAAAATAGAGCAGACCTTGTGAACGTAATTTGTTTTAAATCCTGCATTTTTTTGTCCTGTCTGAAAGATATTTATCGTTTTAAGCCCTGCTTTGCTGCCGTTTAAAAATATTTCTACCTGCCGACTTTAACATTTAATAGCAAAGCCCCCTTAAAAGCTAGAAACACCAAATTTTCAGGTTGTTTTAAGAAGAACAGTGGGAACAAGAGGAAAATTTTCAAAAATACCTTATACTTTTTGAAAAAAAATTATTTTAAAGTTTCAAAGGAAAAAAGTTACATTTAAATGCGTAAATAACAGTTCTTAGTGAAACAATTCCCGCCGACTTTAGCAATTAATAGCAAAGATCCCTTACCTCTTAGCAACACCAAATTTGCAGAATATGTTAAAAAGATAGTGGGAAGCAATATTTAAAAAAATAAAATAAAAAAGTGTGTGTGTGTAATACAGATAATCAGATAGGCAAAGGTACAGAAGGATGAGGCAGAAGCGAAGTCAGAACCAGCAAGAGGTCAGAACACAATAATCAAATTACAATAATCACAATAATAATACAAGCTAACTAGTGAACGTGTATATTGGTTATGAACGGATATATGACGTTGCACAAAGTCTAACTAGGCCCATAGCACACAGCAAGCTGTTAGCTATAACGGACACTGGCTGAATGAACAGTCAGGCAATTTATATCAGGACCTGGATCACAGGCCAAGCCTCCTGGACAAATGACCAATCAGCAACATCCCTGCAGCAAGTGTCAGCAATTAGCTGACACACTTCAAACATGCCTCCTAAGCCTATAAAGGCAGCTCTGCTTTGCACGAGTCTGACTATGGGAACTGCCAAAATCAGCATTACTCACGTCTACAGGGGAGCCAAGGGTTTCCATTGGAGAAAAAGGAACAGGAAGCTTGCTGAAGCCGATCAGCACTGTCCAAGCACTTGCTGGAGATCACATCAGGCACGTTTGTTACATTAACACCCCCCCTCGAGGGGTGGACTCCGGACACTCCATTCCAGGTTTATCAGGATGACTAGAATGGAATTCTTGAACCAATTTTTCTGCATGAACCTGTCGGGCTGGGACCCAACTCCTCTCTTCAGGATCATAACCCTTCCAATCCACGAGATACTGAAGGGTGTTACGACATTTCCGAGAGTCAAGGATCCTCTCTACTTCATATTCTGGCTCTCCATCCACTTCAAAGGGAGGAGGAGGAGAGGAAGAGACATTGACCGCAGGCTTCAACAACGAGACATGAAAAGATCTGACTCCTCTCATGGACCGAGGCAAGGTCACATGATATACCACATCATTAATTCTCTCAGCCACAGGAAAAGGACCAATGTATTTGGAACCTAGCTTAGCTGATGGTTGACAAAGAGGAATATTGCGAATGGAAACCCAGACCAGATCCCCTGCTGAAAATTCATATTCTGGAGTGCGATGGGCATCAACATAACGTTTCTGCTGAGATACTGCTTTTTCCAAATTTTCTCTGACCTGAGTCCAAACTGTCTGCATATTAGAGATCCAATCCTCCAAAGCTGGGTGAGAGGAATGAAAAGAGGAGAAAGAGGTAAACTTAGGGATCCGGCCCATGACCACCTGGAAAGGTGACAGTTGGGTGGAAGAACTGGGAAGATTATTAAATGCGAATTCCGCGAATGGCAAAAATTTAAACCAGGTCTCTCGACAGTCAGATACAAAACACCTAAAATACTGCTCCAAAGACTGATTAGTCCTTTCCATCTTACTGTTGGTCTTGGGATGAAAGCCTGATGAGAATGATAACTCAATCCCCAAATGGGAACAAAATGATCGCCAGAAACTAGAGATGAACTGAACTCCCCCATCTGACACAATGTTCTCTGGAATACAGTGTAATTGAACAACATGCTAAATAAATAACTCTGCCAACTCCTTCGCAGAAGGCAATTTACACAAAGAAATGAAATGAACCATCTTACTAAATCAGTAACACTCATTCCACCGGAAGAAGGCAAATCCACTACAAAATCCATGGCAATATGTGTCCAAGGGACCTGAGGTATAAGTAAAGGCATCAAATTCCCACGAGTGGCGCTCATAGAGACCTTACTTATGGCACAGACACTACATTCACCAACAAAAAGTCTACAATCTCTCCTCATAGTTGGCCACCAAACATGACGAGCCAAAAGTTCCAGAGTTTAAGTCTCGCCAGGATGTCCTGCCAATTTGGTATCATGGAATTGACGAAGTACCTGTAGACATAGATGAACTGGGACATAATATACATCTGACTGTTTTCCAGGTGGACAATCTTCCTGAAAAGAGAACAATAATACAGGCAAATCTAAAGAATTTTGAGTGTCTGTAGCAGCGACCACACAATGGTTGGGAATTATAGGAACTGGATCCTCAGGCTGTTAAATTTCTGAATCAAAACATCTGGAAAGAGCATCAGCCTTAACATTTTTACTACCCGGCTTGTAGGTTATGGTAAAATTGAAACGAGAAAAAAATAAAGCCCATCGAGCCTGTCTGGGGTTGAGTCTTTTAGCCTTTTCCACATACTGTAAGTTTTTATGATCAGTGAACACAGTGACAGGATGTCACCTCCAACCAATGCCTCCATTCCTCAAAGGCCATCTTAACAGACAAGAGTTCCCTGTTCCCTATATCATAGTTCCGTTCTGCTGGCAAAAAAAATATTAGAAAAGAAAGCAGGGCTGTGGAGTCGGAGTCAGAGTCGAGGAGTCGGAGTCGGGGCAATTTTGGGCATCGGAGTCGGAGTCGTGGTTTCATAAACTGAGGAGTCGGAGTTGGAGTCAGAAGATTTTTGTACCGACTCCACAGCCCTTAAAGAAAGCACACGGGTGTAAACGTTCAGGCTGACCTGAATACTGAGAAAGACCTGCCCCAGCTCCTACTTCAGAAGCATCAACTTCTACATAGAAGGGTAATGTTACATTGGGATGCATCAGTATGGGGGCGGAGCAAAAAGCTGTTTTCAAAGTGTTGAATGTCTTGCAAGCTGAAGATAGCCAATTAGCGGGATCAGCTCCCTTTTTTGTGAGGTCTGTCAAAGGTGCCACTAGTGTGGAAAAATTCTTAATGACTTTTCTATAGTAATTGGCAAACCCCAAAAAGTGTTGCAGTGCCTTGAGGTCTCCCAGCTGTGGCCACTTCAAAACTGCTGAAACTTTATTTTTGTCCATAGACAAACCAGAGTCTGAAATCGCATACCCAAAAAACGGTACCTCAGTAACTTCAAAAATACGATTTCTCCAATTTGGCAAACAATGAGTTTTCACATAACCTCTGAAGGACCCATTTTACATGAACTTGATGTTCTGACAAGGATTTGGAATAAATGATGATCTCATCCAAATAGACCACCACATATTTGCCCAGAACATCCCTAAAGACATAATTGACGAAATCCTGGAGGCATTACAAAGACCAAAGGGCATTACGAGGTATTCGTAGTGCCCGTCTTGAGTGTTAACGGCTGTCTTCCATTAATCCCCCTGTCGAATCCTGATCAAGTTATATGCTCCGCTCAGGTCTAATTTGCTGAAAATTTTTGCCCCAGCCACTTGAGAAAACAGATCGTCAATAAGTGGAAGTGGATATCTGTTATTTACTGTGATTTTGTTTAAAGGATACCCCAACAGAAATGTGACATAATGAGATAGACATGTGTATGTACAGTGCCTAGCACACAAATAACTAGGCTGTGTTCCTTTTTTTCTTTCTCTGCCTGAAAGAGTTAAATATCAGGTATGTAAGTGGCTGACTCAGTCCTGACTCAGACAGGAAGTGACTACAGTGTGACCCTCACTGATAAGAAATTCCCCTTTTTTACCTCTTTCTTGCTCTCAGAAGCCATTTTCTGCTAGGAAAGTGTTTTATAGTTGGAATTTCTTATCAGTGAGGGTCACACTGTAGTCACTTCCTGTCTGAGTCAGGACTGAGTCAGCCACTTTTATACCAGATATTTAACTCTTTCAGACAGAGAAAGGAAAAAAAGGAACACAGCATAGTTATTTGTGTGCTAGGCGCTGTACATACACATGTCTATCTCATTAAGTCACATTTCAGTTGGGGTATCCTTTAAACTTCTGTAGTCTATACATGGCCGTAATCCACCATCTTTTTTTTCCACAAAAAAGAAACCCGCCCCGGCTGGAGAAGTAGATGGACAAATAAAACTTTTTTCCAGGTTTTCTTTAATATAGTCCTTCATAGTCTGCTTCAGGACCAGAAAGACTATATAAATGTCCCCGGGAGGGCATAGTACCGGGCAATAACTCAATGGGGCAGTCATAGGATAGGATCTGTGTGGGGGTAACTTATCAGCAGACCGCTGAGAGAAAACCTCAGCAAACGATGCATAATGGCATGGTAATTAGTCAGACAAGATTTCAACATTATGAAGTGGAACCTTCCTTAAACATTTCTCTGAGCACTGCATTGACCAATTAGTAAGCTGATCAGAACACCAATCAATACTTGGATTATGTGTTTGTAACCATGGAAGGTCTAAAACCAAGAGACTGGAGGGCATCCTGAGAGTAAAAAAACTGAATTTTCTCAAAATGCAGAACTCCAGTCTGTAAGGACACTTCCGGTGTGATAGCAACAGCCTGTCCACTCTGCAAAGGTGAGTTATCAATAGCTGTGTCCTATAGCTCGTTCTGTAATGGCAAGGCTCATACTCCCAAAGTTGCAGCAAACTCAGAATCGATACAATTACCCGCTGCCCCAGAGTCAACAAAGGCCTGTGCAAGACTAGACTGATTATTCAAAAAAATATTAACTGACAGTAGTATTTTTTTTATGGTAAGAGGAGAAACCTGGTCGCCCACAGAAGATTCCCCAACTACACCTGGGCACTGGAGTTTTTCCGCCTGCTTCTTTACAGAACAATTTTGAACAAAATGCCCTTTCTCACCGCAATACCCCGCTTTTTGCTCTCAGCTATACTATAGCTGAGAGCAGTTCGGCGGGGGCGGTGTGTGGCTGCGGTGCACGGTGATCTTCAATCAACGTAACAGAAGATTGCAAGATGGGGGATATTGTGGTGGGACCTTTTCCCAAGGATATTGGCATGGGACCTTTTTTTGTAAAGGTACAGGTAAGTATTTCTGGTTAATTAAGACTAATAAAGGACTTTTCTCGTGGTTGTGTTTTTATTTCATTTAACTCTTTGTAGAAATGGGTAAGGGGTACTTTGTACCCTATACTCATTTCTCTTTGGAGGGGTTAGGCATCTGGGGGTCCCCTTCTTAAATGGGACTCCCAGATGCCACCATGACACCCCCCCCCAGGGAGTCATCGCCCCCACCTCCTCCTGGGGCACCGGAGTTGGGAAAGAGCCCCTTGTCCATGGATTGGACAAGGGCTCCTGGGAGGAGGGGAAGGCTTGGCCACCCGTGCCCCCTCCCCCCCGGTGCCCCCCCATACCATGGACCGTGCAGGCTGGTATAGCTCAGGGCACAAAGCCCCAGTCGGCCAGGGCTCCACATTCTGGCTTTTCCAGCCTGCATGGGGATAAGGGATTACAGAGGCTCTGTAGGGGGTGTCAAGAACCGCAAGGGCTGATTCTTGATTGGGTCAATAGCTCAGAGTCAGAAACCCGGTCTTACTGTCGCTTTGCGCATAGATGCCCATATGTGGATTCGCAATCTATGAACCGACTAGCCGAGAGGAGCGTTCTGACTCCACAGGATTCATCACACACATATAATTGCTTGCCACCATGTGCGAGTCAGCGCACGACTGTAACTATTTTAACACGCTGAGAACACTAACTTAACCCTTGCAATATGCAGGGATCAGCGCCAGATCTGTCTATCTGTGCCCGATTCAAGCATACGGGTTGTAAATACAAGACACTATAGGACACAAGGTAACATTTTCGGAGGAGTAAGTATGATTGTGTATGTTTAGGAACTGGTCTTAACCGTTATAACTATTTTTAAACATTTTAATAACAAAAATGCATTACACACATTTACATACACTAATTAACATATAAACACAAAGCTTAAAATAAAAGGGAAACCTTGTGAAAGGTTTACTTAACTTAGCAGTCCTTGTGAGATATTGAATGAAATAAAGTCCAGTTCAAATGCAGGCATTGATATCAAAAAATCCTTAAAACAAAGCATGCGTTTGGTTCTCCTTGGAACGCATGCATCTAGACAGTTTCTGGTCGGTGGAATTTGGAGAACTATAATGGTCGCCGATGGACCAGACTTTTATAAAATCTGTCTTGGTGGGTGTAAGGATCGGTGTCAGCACACAGAGAGAATCTGATTATTGGTGATCTGCAGTATCACCAATCATACAGATGTCACCTGAGTATTGATGATCTGCAGAATCACCAATAATACAAGTGTAACTAACCTCCGGACACCTAATACAATAATAAACAATGATGGCAATAAATATTCACACGATCGTGGAAAAATCCACCACACGGCAATTCCTCAGAGGTGTGGTTACCTCTGAATGGGAACCCCATATGTGAGATCCTCAACCCAGGCAAAGAGAGGAATCTCGGCTCCTGGCAGTAATCGTCTGCTAGGGCAGGCGTCTCGGAGAGGCAAGCCTCAGAGATAACCCTACAGTGGGAGACGTTCCACTGAAGGGAGAAAAGTCAGACAAGCCGAGGTTCGGCAACAGAGAGGGCGACAGCAGTACAGAAACGGAAGGCTGATTCAGAGTCGGTAAACAGGCAGGGTCGGCAACTTGAATCAGATAGGCAAAAGTACAAGAGCGATTAGAGAAAAGGATAGTCAGGGATAGCCAGAGTCAAAACACAGGTAAATATATCAATACAATCCTAATCTAAGGTGTGACGTCCTTGGTATCAACACCTAGGCAACTGGACTAAGGTCTGAGCGGTAACACGAATGTGTTCACGACAGCAGACGAGGAGCAAGTGATTCCTAGCTCCTTATATGCTGGGAGTGCATCTGTAGCGCCACCCAGCCACCCCCATGTCTGGTTGGAGTCAGCTGACCAGCAAGTCAGCTGACTCCCCGTCTTGTTGCATAAAGGTCCTGCCGCCGGGCGCGCGCACGCGTAATGCGTGCCCTGTTTGCGACCGAAGGACCTGTGTGTAGCAGCGAGGCGGGGACTGCCGCCGACTGACTCGTGGAGACGGCGTCCATGCCGCTCTCCGCCGCGGTGGTATCCCCGCCGGCTGTTACAGTGGGCTGTCCTACCTGAAAAGTAGGTGTGTTTACCTCCTGCGGAGCATGATAGGCATGGGTTTTTGTACAAGCTTAAAATGACACAATTTACCACTTACCTGCGCCATTTCTGTCCGTATTGGCGCACCGCAAATCCAAGGGCAGATTTGTAACCTGCAGCCAATGTGTAATCAAATTATACCAAATAGCAGTAAGGTAACGTGCGCTCAGAGAACGCCAAACAACTCTGTTCCCTAACGCCCCTAATCTGCTATAACTTGGATGCTCTATTAGGGTGATTTTTAGGAACCAGGAAATATATTTGTCTTCTGTCTGCGATAACCACATCTTGAATTATTAATAAATGAAGTTTGTCTATTGTCTTTCCACAGTTTTGAGAGGGAAAATCTGAGGGTTTTTTAGAGGGAACCAAAAGGACTGATCTTTATCTACTTTCTGCGGTACAGGTCAGCATTTGGTCGTAGCACCTGGGTGTGAATAGCTAGGAGGAAGTGGACGAATAGCTAAGGAAGAAGAGAGGGGAAAAAAATGAACTTGTACAATTAAAACAGAAAGTGACATTCTGCTCTGCTTCGCGGAACGATACAGAATTGCTAATCGTCTCGACTTCTGTATCATTCATGACAGTGGGGACCCCACATCGGTTTTTTTTGTTACATTTCCCACACTCTGAACAAAACAAAACAAAAAATTAGTATTTTTTTAAATATTTTTTCCCACTATCTTTTTTAACATATCCTGTAAATTTGGTGTTTCCAGGATGTAAGGGGCCTTTACTATTAACCTCTAAAGTTGGCGGAAATTGTCTCACTAAGAACTGTCATTTACGCATTTAAATATAACTTTTTCTCCTTTGAAACTTTTTCTCCTTTGAAACTTTAAAATCAGTTTTCTCAAAAAGTATAAGGTCTTTCTGGAAAAAAAAAATCCTCTTGTTCCCACTGTCTTAACAGAATCTGAAAAAATGGTGTTTCTAGCTTTTAAGGGGACTTTGAAAATATGTCTGCTCGCCGACTTTAACGTTTAATAGCAAACGGTAGAAAAGCAGGGCTTCTAACAATAACTAGCGTTCAGGCAGTACAAAAAAAGCAGGATTTAAAACAAGAAATAAGGTTCACAAGGTCTGCACCGTTTTTACGTTTAAAATGATAAATATCGTTTTAAACAAATATCGGGCGGAAGTGTATACTCTATGCCTCTATCACTTTTAGCCATAGATCCTGAAAGGGCATGTACCAGATCAGATATTTCTGATAAAGATCTGACTAGATTAGCTGCATGCTTGTTTCTGGTGTGTGATTCAGATACTACTGCAGCCAAAGAGATCTGCAGGACTGCCAGGCAACCGGTTATGCTTAACCACTTGAGGACCACAGTCTTTTCGCCCCTTAAGGACCAGACCAGAGCCTTTTTTTCCATTCAGACCACTGCAGCTTTCACGGTTTATTGCTCGGTCATCCAACTTACCACCTAAATGAATTTTGCCTCCTTTTCTTGTCACTAATACAGCTTTCTTTTGGTGCTATTTGATTGCTGCTGCGAGTTTTACTTTTTATTATATTCATCAAAAAAACATGAATTTTGTCAAAAAAATGACTTTTTTAACTTTTTGTGCTGACATTTTTCAAATAAAGTAAAATTTCCTATACATTTGAGCGCAAAAGTTATTCTGCTACATGTCTTTGATTAAAGTGAACCTCCGGACTAAAAATCGACTCCGCAGCACTGAAAAGGCTTTGTGTTTCTTTAACAGTTTCACAGCATCAGAACTTTGTTTCTCTTATACAAGCCTCATTTTTAGCTGCACAGAAGAAAACTGCCCGGGCTTTTTCCCCCTGATGCTGTGCAAAGCATGATGGGATTTCTGATGTTGTTGTTCTCGTTCTGCTGTTTTTGTGCAATTTTTTTTTTTGACATTTTGAATTTGACATTTGAAGCCTAGTGTGTGCAGCTGGGAGGGGTTATCAGGACACAGGACAGTTGGAACTGTGTCTCCTGCTCCTTGTCACCACCTTTCAACCATAAAGATGGCTGCCCCCATGACAAAGATGGCAGCCCCCACGAATCACAAACATTTGCCTGTTCTTTTAAAACAGGGTGGGTAAGAGATTATATTACCTATCTATTCTAATTAACATAACTAATGTAACTTGATGACAGTATGTTTGTTTAGGCTGAAGTTCCCCTTTAAAAAAAAAAACATTCAGTGTATATTTATTGGATTGGGTAAAAGTTCTAGTGTTTACAAACTATGGTGCCAAAAGTGAATTTTCCCATTTTCAAGCATCTCTGACTTTTCTGACCCCCTGTCATGTTTCATGAGGTGCTAAAATTCCAGGATAGTATAAATACCCCCCAAATGACCCCATTTTGGAAAGAAGACATCCCAAAGTATTCAGTGAGAGGCATGGTGAGTTCATAGAAGATTTTAGTTTTTGTCACAAGTTAGCGGAGAATGACACTTTGTGACAAAAAAAAATAAAAAGTTGCCAAACATCCACTACCCGATATCCTGGTAGCCAAAATAAATGGTTATTCCAGTTTTAAAGACCTTCCACCTACGATATTAGCGACTCTGGAAGCATGGCAATACTATCACCGCACTAGAAAAAAAATCACATCTGACATCCACATCAAATCCCCCATATCTGCCCTCTCACTACTCATAGAGAATTTAAATTTGTCTAGATGGATAGATTCCAAAATAAAATATATAGAAGAAATCTTTATCAATGACCACCCAGTCCCCTTCAACCAACTTGTGGACCGATTCCAACTTCCAGCCTCAGAATTCTTAACGCACCTACAAATTACCCATTACCTATCTTCGAATAAACTCAAACAAATAGCCATCCCAAACCATATATTAGCATATTTAAAATCACCTAATATACTAAAAGGAGGCCTAGCTCAGTGGTATTCTAGTCTCATAGAATCCCCTACCCAGATACCGTCTCCAGAGAAACCATACAAGAAATGGTCACAGGACCTTAAAATAGAAATCTCACCTGAAACACTACAGTGAAGCATTATCAACACCAAGAGATATTCCCACTGCTCCACACACATAGAAACCCTATTGAAGATATTCTACAATTGGTACCTTACACCCCGTAAACTAGCCACTTTTAAAAAACAGTCTCCACTCTGCTGGAGGAAATGCGGCAAAATTGGAACACTATACCACATCTTGTGGGAATGCCCTCTAGTGTCCCATCTATGGGGCCAAGTATTTATGAAAATTAGTGATACGACAAACAGACGGATCCCCCCAGATCCAGCTCTGGCCATTTTCCACTGTGATATCAATGAATTCGAACACAACCTTAGACTCCCAATCTCACACCTATTACTAGTAACAAAACAACTAGTACTAAGCAACTGGAACACTGACCACTTGCCAAATATTCCTCAAATTATCGCCAGTACAAATGCCAATATAACCCAAGAAAATATTATTACAGCAAGAATCAAAAGCAAAACATCCATTCCGCACCCCTTATTAGACTGATAAGTCATAAACTAACTGACACAATAAACAAGAACATTACCCAAAAATGAGCCCCTCCTACTAACCAAACCAACCAACCGCCCTCGCCACCACACCACTGTCACACACCCAGAATAGCAGACCTATGAAAAACAATTGATGCACCACCTTAGGAGCAAAGCACACAAACCTACTTATGTTTAAAGCAAACCTAGTGGCTCTGCTACGGTTTTTGAGTGTTAGACTAAGGCATATTAATAACATCATCAACAATTGCCCACTAGGATTATTTTAATCTACACAAAACCGATTAAGATCGATTAGCGATCAGACATACTCCCTCTGTTAGAGTAGATACGGTTAAGTTGTTTGTTTGGTTGATTTAGCTTTCATTCTATTCTGTTCAGTTTCCTTTTTTCTCCCTGATCATATCTACATATACCTGAACCTAACCATAGATAATGGTAAAACCAACACAAAGGTACACAAAGGATTTATGTACCCACTCAACGCAAATACTAACCCATGATAAAGCAAAGATATCTGCTCCACAATTGCACATTCTGATATGATTGTTTTGAATGTTATGATTGTCATGATTCATATATAACCGTTAAAACATCATTTGGATGATATATGTAACTGTAACTGCCAACCCATGTTTAAAAGAAAAGTATCAATAAAAATTAATGAAATTAAAAATAAAAAGTTTCCATTTATTCTAACTTGCGACAAAAAAATGAAATCTGCCACGGACTCACTATGCTCCTCTCTGAATACCTTGAAGTGTCTACTTTCCAAAATGGGGTCATTTGTGGGGTGTGTTCACTGTCCTGGCATTTTAGGGGTGCCTAATTGTAAGCACCCCTGTAAAGCCTAAAGATGCTCATTGGACTTTGGGCCCCTTAGCGCAGTTAGGCTGCAAAAAAGTGCCACACATGTGGTATTGCCGTACTCAGGAGAAGTAGTATAATGTGTTTTGGGGTGTATTTTTACATATAACCATGCTGGGTGGGAGAAATATCTCCGTAAATGACATTTTTTTATTTTTTTTTACACACAATTGTCTATTTACAGGGATATTTCTCCCACTCAGCATGGGTATGTGTAAAAATACACCACAAAACACATTATACTATTTCTCCTGAGCACGGCGATACCACATGTGTGGCACTTTTTTGCACCCTAACTGCGCTAAGGGGCCCAAAGTCTAATGAGTACCTTTAGGATTTCACAGGTCATTTTGCGACATTTGGTTTCAAGACTACTCCTCACGGTTTAGGGCCCCTAAAATGCCAGGGCAGTATAGGAACCCCACAAATGACCCCATTTTAGAAAGAAGACACCCCAAGGTATTCCGTTAGGAGTATGGTGAGTTCATAGAAGATTTCTTTTTTTGTCACAAGTTAGTGGACATTGATTTTAATTGTGTTTTTTCACAAAGTGTCATTTTCCGCTAACTTGTGGCAAAAAATAAAATCTTCTATGAACTCACCATACTCCTAACGGAATACCTTGGGGTGTCTTCTTTCTAAAATGGGGTCATTTGTGGGGTTCCTATACTGCCCTGGCATTTTAGGGGCCCTAAACCGTGAGGAGTAGTCTTGAAACCAAATGTCGCAAAATGACCTGTGAAATCCTAAAGGTACTCATTGGACTTTGGGCCCCTTAGAGCACTTAGGGTGCAAAAAAATGCCACACATGTGGTACCGCCGTACTCAGGAGAAGTAGTATAATGTGTTTTGTGGTGTATTTTTACACATACCCATGCTGAGTGGGAGAAATATCTCTGTAAATGACAATTGTTTGATTTTTTTTACACACAATTGTCCATTTACAGAGAGATTTCTCCCACCCAGCATGGGTATGTATACAAATACACCCCAAAACACATTATACTACTTCTTCTGAGTACGGCGATACCACATGTGTGACACTTTTTTGCAACCTAGGTGCGCTAAGGGGCCTAACGTCCTATTCACAGGTCATTTTGAGGCATTTGGATTCTAGACTACTCCTCACGGTTTAGGGCCCCTAAAATGCCAGGGCAGTATAGGAACCCTACAAGTGACCCCATTTTAGAAAGAAGACACCCCAAGGTATTCTGTTAGGAGTATGGTGAGTTCATAGAAGATTTTTTTTTTTGTCACAAGTTAGCGGAAAATGACACTTTGTGAAAAAAAAAACCAATACAAATCAATTTCCGCTAACTTGTGACAAAAAATAAAATCTATGAACTCATCATACACCTAACAGAATACCTTGGGGTGTCTTCTTTCTAAAATGGGGTAACTTGTGGGGCTCCTATACTGCCCTGGCATTTTAGGGGCCCTAAACCATGAGGAGTAGTCTGGAAACCAAATGCCGCAAAATGACCCTTGAAATCCTAAAGGTACTCATTGGACTTTGGGCCCCTTAGCACAGTTAGGGTGCAAAAAAGTGTCACACATGTGGTATCGCCGTACTCAGGAGAAGTAGTATAATGTGTTTTGTGGTGTATTTTTACATATAACCATGCTGGGTGGGAGAAATATCTCTGTAAATGACACATTTTTGATTTTTTTTTTAAACACAATTGTCCATTTACAGAGAGATTTCTCCCACCCAGCATGGTTATGTGTAAAAATACACCACAAAACACATTATACTACTTCTCCTGAGTACGGCGATACCACATGTGTGACACTTTTTTGCAGCCTAGGTGCGCTAAGGGGCCCAACGTCCTATTCACAGGTCATTTTGAGGCATTTGTTTTCTAGACTACTCCTCACGGTTTAGGGCCCCTAAAATGCCAGGGCAGTATAGGAACCCCACAAGTGACCCCATTTTAAAAAGAAGACACCCCAAGGTATTCCGTTAGGTGTATGGTGAGTTCATAGAAGATTTTATTTTTTGTCACAAGTTAGTGAAAAATGACACTTTGTGAAAAAAACAATAAAAATCAATTTCCGCTAACTGTTGACAAAAAATAAAATCTTCTATGAACTCGTCATACACCTAACAGAATACCTTGGGGTGTCTTTTTTCTAAAATGGGGTCACTTGTGGGGTTCCTATACTGCCCTGGCATTTTACGGGCCCAAAACCGTGAGTTGTCGGGAAACCAAATTTCTCAAAATGACTGTTCAGGGGTATAAGCATCTACAAATTTTGATGACAGGTGGTCTATGAGGGGGCAAATTTTGTGGAACCGGTCATAAGCAGGGTGGCCTCTTAGATGACAGGTTGTATTGGGCCTGATCTGATGGATAGGAGTGCTAGGGGGTGACAGAAGGTGATTGATGGGTGTCTCAGGGGGTGCTTAGAGGGGAAAATAGATACAATCAATGCACTGGGGAGGTGATCGGAAGGGGGTCTGAGGGTTTGGCCGAGTGATCAAGAGCCCACACGGGGCCAATTAGGGCCTGATCTGATGGGTAGGTGTGCTAGGGGGTGACAGGAGGTGATTGATGGGTGTCTCAAGGTGTGATTAAAGGGGGGAAATAGATGCAAGCAATGCACTGGCGAGGTGATTAGGGCTGGGGTCTAAGGGCGTTCTGAGGGTGTGGGCGGGTGATTGGGTGCCCTAGGGGCAGATTAGGGTATAATCTGATGGGTATCAGTGACAGGGGCTGATTGATGGGTGATCAGTGGGTGATTAGATGGCAGAACAGATGTAAACACTGCACTTGGGAGGTGATCTGATGTCGGATCTGCGGGCGATCTATTGGTGTGGGTGGGTGATCAGATTGCCCGCAAGGGGCAGGTTAGGGGCTGATTGATGGGTGGCAGTGACAGGGGGTGATTGATGGGTGATTGACAGGTGATCAGTGGGTTATTACAGGCAAGAACAGATGTAAATATTGCACTGGCGAATTGATAAGGGGGGGGGTCTGAGGGCAATCTGAGCATGTAGGCGGGTGATTGGGTGCCCGCAAGGGGCAGATTAGGGTCTGATCTTATGGGTTACAGTGACAGGTGGTGATAGGGGGTGATTGATGGGTAATTAGTGGGTGTTTAGAGTAGAGAACAGATGTAAACACTGCACTTGGGAGGTGATCTGATGTCGGATCTGCGGGCGATCTATTGGTGTGGGTGGGTGATCAGATTGTCCGCAAGGGGCAGGTTAGGGGCTGATTGATGGGTGGCAGTGACAGGGGGTGATTGATGGGTGATTGACCGGTGATTGGCAGGTGATCAGGGGGGATAGATGCATACAGTACACGGGGGGGTGATCAGGAGGGAGCAGGGGGAAGTTTAGGGTTAAAAAAATAGCATTTATAGATAGTGACAGGGAGTGATTGATGGGTGATTAGGGGGGTGATTGGGTGCAAACAGGGGTCTGGGGGGTGCTATGGGCGATCAGAGGGAAGGGGGGGACAGGATCAGTGTGCTTGGTGCAGACTAGGGTGGCTGCAGCCTGCCCTGGTGGTCCCTCTGACACTGGGACCACCAGGGCAGGAGGCAGCCAGTATAATAGGCTTTGTATACATTACAAAGCCTATTAGCCTATTATACTATGTACATGCGGCGATCCGGGTGCTAGTAACCCGCCGGAGCTTCCGAACGGCCGGCGGGTTACAGCGCGAGGGGGGCGGAGGCAGTCGCCGGCAGCTGATCGCGTCACGAATGACGCGATCGCCGCATAACCACGCCTGCCTCCGCCGATGGGTGTATTGCGGTCGTTTAGGCCCAGTCTTTGCCGCCGCCCATCGGCTGGGAGCGGTCGACAAGTGGTTAAAAGGGAATAAACATGGCAGCGTCCATATGCCTTTCGATTCAGGTTCCATTTAAGTAGTTTTATCAGCTAGTGGGTTGACTTAATATATGAATAGTACGAACCATTAATCTGGACACAACTGCAAAATGATTTGTACGTTTTTAGCACTGGCCTATCTACATAATTTATCAATAAATATTAATACCTATGCTCTATTAAATGTGTAATATCTAGACACTTTACACAATTATTTAATCCAATCCAAACATTTGTATAGCGCTTATCTCCTTTTGGACTCAAAGCACTCAAGAGCTACAGCCACTGGGTGGCGCTCAAGAGACCACCCTGCAGTGTTAGGGAGTCTTGCCTTGAACTTCTTACTGAATAGGTACTGACCATAGCCCGGATTCAAACCCTGGTCTCCCATGTCAAAGCAGAGCCCTTAACCAGTACACTATCCAGCCACTCCTGTTGCCATTTAAAAGAGAAGTCTAGCTGCTTCTGTGGGGTTTGTTGAAAAAAAAAGTTTAATTTTAAATGTTTCATTTTAGGATGCTTTTAACAAGACAGTTTTAAACGTGTGTATATATATTTTTTTTTTCACAGGAGCAGGAAAGCAGTTTCACGAACTTGTGGAAACCATCAAAATGAAACACCACTTGACATCAAAACTAACTCTGAAGGACATCTTAAGCATTGGCATAGAAGACCTGCTTGAAAGACGAGCTGAAAAAGCAGAGGATCTTCCCTGGGATTACTTGCGGAAACTCATGGTCTTAAACAGAACAGCGAGAGACGGCCTACTTACAGAACAGTGTACTGATGATGATCAAGAAGAGCTATTTAATGTTTCTTTTACTGAAAGTGTTGGCAATTCATTATCTTCCATCCACCCCTTGGATGTCCTGTGTGTCCTCCTGCACTGCACAGACAGCTTTCTGTGTCAAGAGATTCTAACCAAAATGTCCATGTGTCAGTTTGCTGTCCCTCTGCTGCTCCCTGCTGGTGATGGGTTACACTGCAACCTCTTGCTGTGGGCAATTAGAGACATCGTGAAGAAGTGGAGGCCTCAGACATTAGCTGGCAGTAAAGGGTTCAGAGAAGATAACGTGGATAAAATTTCAATGCCATTTTTCTCTTTTGTCAGGATGGGGGAAAACAAATTATCCAAGTCTAAAATCCTAAACCAAATCCTTAATCCATCTCAGTTTCATAACAACTTCTTCATACATGACAACATGAATGGCGGAAACCTCACCAGGAAAATATCTGATGGACTTGTGGAACTCTCCTGGTATTTTCCCTTAGGCAAGTCTGATATGTTTCCAGAACCCATTGCAGTTACTAATCTACGGGGAGATCTATCCTCACATTTGGATCAGTTCTTGTTCCTAACTCGAATCTCATCTGCAGTCTTTATATTCGTTGAGAGTATTTCTAGTAGAGAATTTGCACTGCTATCAACTCATTCTAACAAAGACACACAATATTTTTTTATTCTCAGTCCAGGGCCTGGCAATCAAGTTAACACTGAGACATTGAAGACCCTCCAAGAGCTAAGCCCAATACTAAAATTGAAAAAATCCAATGTAATTGTATATTCGGGTGGAACAAACAAAGCTGCATTTACAGTCAAAATACAGAGCAGTATTGCAAATTGCATAAACCATAACATCAAAAGAATCAAGATGAGGGAATTTGAGAGTAAAATCAATGGGCTGAAGATTGACATAGATGAGAGAACGCCTGACTGTCAGAAGGCCAAGGTACTTGCCTTAAATATTACAGAAGAAATAAAAGATGTGTTTGAGTACAAACAGAAGTCAATGGTGTTGCAGGGAGAACTATGGAAACAGCTCTCGCAGATAGAAAAAGAACGCTGCAGAATGACTAAACAAGGGTGTAAAGATGCACAACAATATCTAGATGAACTAAAAAATAATTACTATTCTCTGCACAAGAAACAGAATGCTCATGATCTGCCTCGTGGAATCATGCTCTTCATTGATGCTCTCTCTCATTTGAATATGTCTGAAAAACATTTTTTTCTGAAATGGCTGAAGTTTGAACTTGATTCCATTGCCAGAAATAATTTGTCGATGTTACAATCGGTCTACAAAGAGAAATGCAATGTTAAGTCTTGTAATACTGAAGAACTCAAACAGATAGACCAGAAAATATCTGATAGTTCTTTAGGAATTGAGCATTTCTTGCGTGAGATGGGACAATTTTATGAGGCTGAGTGTTCTATGATTAAAGAAAATAAATTGGATGAAGTAAGAAAACAATTTACTGGATTGCCTGGGATAGCTGCTGATCTTTTGCTGGAGGGGTTCCCATTAGAGCTGATAGATGGAGATGCCTCCAACATCCCCCTGCAATGGATACTAGCTGTACTGACGGAGCTTAATAACAAAACCGGAAATGAATGTAGAATGAGAGTAATAACTGTGCTGGGAGCACAGAGTACTGGAAAGTCCACCCTTCTAAACACCATGTTTGGACTGCAATTCCCGGTGGCCAGTGGAAGATGCACAAGAGGGGCCTTCATGACCCTTCTCAATGTGCGAGAGAACTTGCAGAATGAGCTGGGCTGCCAGTTTATCATGGTGATTGACACAGAGGGATTGAAAGCTCCAGAACTGGCCTCTTTGGAAGGCAGTTATGAACATGACAATGAGCTTGCCACATTAGTGGTTGGGTTGAGCGACATCACTATAGTTAATATGGCCATGGAAAATGCAACGGAAATGAAAGATATTCTTCAGATAGTGGTCCATGCATTTCTTAGAATGAAAGAGGTAGGAAAGCGACCCAACTGCCAGTTTGTTCACCAAAATGTGAGTGATGTATCTGCACATGACAAAAATATGAGAGACCGGAAGAAACTCTTGGAACAATTGAATGAAATCACAAAAATAGCTGCAGAAATGGAAAAGAAGACTGAGATAAAAGAATTCTGTGATGTCATGGATTATAATCTAGAAAAAGACAACTGGTACATCCCTGGCCTTTGGCTTGGGGTTCCACCAATGGCTCCAGTAAACTCTGGGTACAGTGAACAGGTACATGAATTGAAAAAGTATTTATTAGAATTCATGAAAAGCAAGTCTCTGAAAAGGCCTTTAACCATTCTAGAATTTACAACTTGGATAGAAAGTTTATGGAATGCAGTAAAACACGAGAAATTCATCTTCAGCTTCAGGAACAGTTTAATGGCAGATGCATATAATAAGCTTTGTATGGTCTACTCACAATGGGAATGGGAGTTTCGGAAAGCTGTCCACAGCTGGTTAATCAACACAGAGACCAACATTAAAAACCAGTCAGCAGAAAGTATGAATGAAGATTTGTTGTGTTCCGAATACAGGAGTGAGCTCTGTATATTGCTTTCCCAAGAAAAGAATAAAATGATAGAGTTGTTGGATGAGTATTTTGACAATAAATCTGAGAATGTTCACCTTTTAGAGCGATACAAATTAGATTTCATTTTGAGTGCTGAATTCCTAAGAAGAGACTTAGAGCGAAATGCTCTTAACAAATGTGATGAGGGCATTGCCATCCAGAAAGGGAAGTTCAAAATTCAGAGTATCCAGAATAGTTCTCAGAAGTTGATTGAGGATAAAATCTCGGATCTACTATCAAGATGTCGAGAGAGGAATCAGAAGCTCAGTGATTCAGAACTAGAAAAGGAATTTGATGATATGTGGGAGAACACCCTGACAAATCTACAGTTGGAAAAATTAAAAAGACGTACCGTCAGTAAATGTATGCTTCAGCAACTGATTAATGACATGAGCAATAAGGGATCGGCTATAAATCAAGCCTTAGGGGAAATGAAAGATTTACAAGATTGCACACAAATTAATATAGGAAATGATGGAAAAAAAGAGAGTGGATTGGTTGAAAGATTCAAAAATTTCATAACAAGTGTGTTGGGTCCTGGTAAGAAGGAGTCTCATGAGAAAATAAAAGACTTTGCTTTTTCACTTATGGGGAAATGTGAGTTTTATATCCAAGAAAAGGTGAGTACTGCAGAGGATTATGATGACACCTACTGCCAGGAACTACTCCACATGATCAATACTGAGATTTCCAACCAGCCAAAAAACTGTCGTCTCTCCTCACAGCTTGAACTGAGCATCAAACATCACATTCTTGGGAAAGCTTCTACAGAGTTTCAGAAAATGCACGATGCTTTCATTGCAAAGAACGATCCAAAACTCAGCCTAAATAGGCTAAAACCTGAGTATTTAGGTACTTTCATCTGCACATTTTTACAAAAAGATGTGTGTCAGACGAAAGCCAAGCAATTTTGTGAGCAATGCTTAAAGCCAGCTTTGATAGATGCTGTGTTCAAACATCTAGGTAACAAAATAGTGGATGATATAAAACACAGTTCAGATAATAAAAGATTCTGCAGTAGGACCTATTTTCAAAGTTTTTTGTTACGGGAACTACTGGAAGAACTCTCATTCCCAAAATATGCAGAATATATTGAGTCATATGAGGCGTTTACAAGACGTTGGATTGGAAACTACATTGAAAATAAGTATGCAAACCCCAAAAGTCTGAAATCTTTAGAAGAAGACATTCTTTCTTTGATGAACAAGAGAGTTATGGAAGTTCTTGCAGATAAGAAATGCCTTAGAGTTCCATCTGTCTCAGATTTTCTGAAACAATTTTGTGAGATGCTGAAAAATGAACTTGTGATTCCATCTAATGAAATGAATGTGGTGTCTTTCCAGAATAACGCACAAGTGGATCAATTTTCTTTGGACATTCAGCTCTTCCTCAAGGAACAAACAATGTTACAAATCTCATTACAGCTAAAATCTATGGATATAAAGTCTGTACTTTCCCAGGTATCCGTAAATCCTCAGGAGGAATTGTTTAGGCAGGTGGTTGGCTGTGGGAAGCTGTGTCCATTCTGTAATGTTCCCTGTGAGGGTGGAGGACTTGAGCACACACAGCACTTTGCTTCTATCCATAGACCAGGCGGACTAGGAACATACAGATGGAAAGATGATGAAACCTTATCTACTGAAATATGCAGCACATCCATTGTATCTTCTTGTGAATTTAGAAATTCAGATACACAAGGGAAGTATTTCTTATATAAACACTATCGCAAACTTTATCCAGACTGGGATATTAAACCAGATCCCTCCATCCAGTCCTCAGATTATTGGAAGTATATTTTTTCACAGTTTAATGAGGAGTTTGCTAAAGCATACCACGCTAATCCAGCAAAACTACCACAAGGCTGGAAGTCGATAACAAAACAACAAGCTCTGCAAAGCCTACAGGAAGCCTGCAATGATAATTATTAGGTTATTAGGTCTGTTTAATGATTACACCCAAAAAAGGTGCTTGAAAATGTGGGTGCCCAGTGATCCTAATAGTAAACTTTTGGTATTTAATACTGATATTTGATTATTTAAAGAAAACCTGAACTGAAAATTAAATTAAAATTTTCTGTGTAAAGGAGGGATTTCTCTTGGGATAGGTAGAGGAAGGATTCTGTGTGAGAGTAGGCTTAGGTTTAGTTGTAGTAAAATGTTAGTAATATTTACTAATGTTCTACTACAGTTATTACAAACGTACTTATATTTAATGATTTGATTTTTTGAAATATGTGAAGTTTTAATCTTTACTAAATGACTTTTTAAAGGTTTAACAATTTTATAATAAAAATCGTTACAAAATATTGTTTAGAAACTTTATAGTAGTATAAAAATTAGCTATGTTTTTGGATCCAGATCTGGTTAAATCATAAAAAAAATAAATAACAAACAGTACTTAAACATTGTTTATGTAAAATCAGTTTTAAATCATAATAGTTCTAATCATCATTGTGAATATACAAACGTTATTGTAAGCTTCTGTCTATTATTACAAAGAATAGCGTTTTACTAATACAACAGCATTTCATAGACATTATTTTATAATTTGAATTTGTAAAACATTATTGTTAACAAAATATTAAAATATATTTTTTTTATAAACAATATGTCAGATTAACGTTTATACCAGGTGCCCTTTTTTCCCAATGCCCTTTTTGCATGTACCCGTAAAACTGTACAGATGCAGTAAACTCCATCTTGTGGGCATTTTGATGATTGCGAGTAAAGTTCCATATATCTAGAATAGTTCCATGTTTATCATGTGTCCTTACTTGACTTGTGGTCCCTCTTGTGGATCTTTTAGGTAATACAGTTCTGAACCAATTTATATGGATTGCTCATTTCAAGTAGTATGTCTCATATCCATATGAGCTAATGGCTAATCTTCCATGCACATGATTCAACACACACAAGCAATAGAACACAGCAGTACATGCATCCAGCTACATTTGAAATTGGTCAGCAGGTGCTCGTCAGCCAATCAGGATGCACTGTCATACACCCTTTACCTGCCATACCACATCTAGCAGCCATTAGCATTCAGGTGGGAGGCTTCAGTTGGACGCCATCGCAAGATTGCGTCGCTAGCAGGACCGCCCCGTGCAGGCATCCCTCCCACAGGGGTCCCTCCCTAACCGCTCACCTGTCCGCCATGTCCTAGAGCTGAAAGAAAACGTTTAAAAACACACGATTGGTTCACACGATGGCCAGGGGCCCCGGACCTCTCTCACTGGCCGGGGCCCCAAGGCCAGCACATGATACCTGGAGGGGAGTGCAGGTGGGCCTGGACCTCTCACACCCAGGCTCTGGACCTCTCCAGAGGTCCAGAGCCTGGGTGTGAGAGGTCCAGGCCCACCTGAGGTCCAGGCGCACCTGCACTCCCCTCCAGGTATCATGTGCTGGCCTTGGGGCCCTGGCCAGTGAGAGAGGTCCGGGGCCCCTGGCCATCGTGTGAACCAATCGTGTGTTTTTAAACGTTTTCTTTCAGCTCTAGGACATGGCGGACAGGTGAGCGGTTAGGGAGGGACCCCTGTGGGAGGGATGCCTGCACGGGGCGGTCCTGCTAGCGACGCAATCTTGCGATGGCGTCCAACTGAAGCCTCCCACCTGAATGCTAATGGCTGCTAGATGTGGTATGGCAGGTAAAGGGTGTATGACAGTGCATCCTGATTGGCTGACGAGCACCTGCTGACCAATTTCAAATGTAGCTGGATGCATGTATTGCTGTGTTCTATTGCTTGTGTGTGTTGAATTTAGCATTCAGTATGGAGGCAGTGTTGGTGGGTTTTCTGGATGTGAGAGGTCCAGAGCCTGGGTGTGAGAGGTCCAGGCCCACCTGCACTCCCCTCCAGGTATCATGTGTTGGCCTTGGGGCCCCGGCCAGTGAGAGAGGTCCAGGGCCCCTGGCCATCGTGTGAACCAATCGTGTGTTTTTATGCACATGATTCACCCAGGCAAAATAAAAAACAAAAATTCACTTACCTGGGGCTTCCTCCAACCCCTGGCAGCTGACCTGTGCCCTCGCAGCAGCTCCGGGGGCTCCCGGTCTTCTCCGCTGCAGAAGCCGACCTCACCAGGTCAGCTTCCAGGTCTGCTTCTCATTCACTGGAGCTGTAGTGAGGGCACCTGAGGCTACCAGGGGCTGGAGGATGCCCCAGGTAATTGGATTTTTGTTTTTTAAATAGCCTGGACCTTCCCTTTAAGAATCATGACCTATTTTTAGATTTCCATTCGGATCAGTGTCATTGGCTCACAGTAATCATAGGATTAGGAGCCAATGAAATTGTCTTCTGACATGCATATGGAGCTTAGTTGTTATTTTATAGCTGAGTGCAGAGGTAATGAAGCTGCAATAGTGGCAAGAGCGGGCTGCGACAGGAGACTGTCATTGATGCCCTGAGATAAGCGGCAAAATCCTACCTAAGTTTCTCTGCATCCCATGTCTCTCTCTGTGTGTTTTTTCTTTGTGCAAATGTGCCGGGATGCAGAGACACTGAGCTGGGGGAATGACGCGGCTTGAAGTGGAGGATGGGGCCAGGAGGGGCGGGTGTGCGCTGACATGCACTGGTGACAGACCTAGAGCCCATTCTTAAACAGGCTTAGGTCACCTAGTAGGATAAATAACTTGCTAAATAGCTCCTCAGTATTGCCTAACAGACTAGCCAGCTCTTCTTTGCACGCTCCAGGAAGCCCACTGTCCAAACAATTCCCCCTTTCTACAGTATGAAGGACTGCTCTCAGTTCAACTTGTCAAGAGGTGGTCTGAGTTGTAGTTCTATTCCAAAAGCTGTCACTCTTCCACCAGCCCGAGGGAGAGCCACAATAAATTACAGTGGCAGTCAACGCTCAGTGTAATTTGGCTTCTCAAAACAAAAAAGTATTTGGGATAATTCTGCTTTAAGTGACCAACTGTGATCTCCCACAATGCATCACTACTGAATATGCAAATGATTTTTATGCTCCTGAAGTCAGGCTTACACTCAGAACCTGGTTTATAGCTAGCCTATAGCTTATACATTTTAAAGAGCCACATTCCTTCTGTTTTAAGAGGGCAAATTGCACTGAGCGTTGATTTGTAGTAGAAAGGCTTTTTGGTCTCTTTTAGTCCCCTATACTTCTCTCCTAGTGGTTCTGGGTACTCTAGTAACAGTCAAATGACTATATTGCTAATTAATTAAAAATGATCAAAGAAAAAACTTGAATGTTTGAGCATCTAGTGTGCGTTTTGGGTCCTTATGCGCAGGACATCTGCTAATTAATACTTGCGGGTAAGCTGTGGGGCATTTTTATTTTCCATTTTACCTTGATTTTTTATTTTAAGTTTAGTCCCACTTTAAGGTGAAAAGTAGTTAAGATCTATAGAAACTAAGTGTTGTTAAAACTTCTCCATTATCAAGCTGTTGCAAATGTCTGCTGCCATTATAATATGTTGAAATCATTTAACTGCCAATAAAATTATCATTTTTGATTGACAAAATTCTGCATGTTCGTTAGTGTACACCTCATTTAACTGGGATGTAAATGGTTTTTATATTAGTTACTCTAAATTCTGATGTAGCTACACCTTGTGGTCTGCATGTTCTCCAAGGTGGAGTCTTACAAATTGCCACCCAGAACTACCCCCACCCCCGTCAGGCGATCATTTGATTGGGCGTGCAGCTTGTTGGCTATACTAGGAGCCACTATACTAGGAGCCACTATCAAGTGCAATAAAATCCTGGGGCTATGGTGCACAAGGTGCTTTGATTCAGTTTTTGTGTATTTCATAGCTGGTGCTAAGCAGTAGTGTAACTAAATGTTGGCTATCACTTTAGTATGCAGCGCCAGGGCTCGGCTATTGTATAGCTAAGCTCTGGATAAAAAACATAATTAAACAAAAGTGGGTTAGGCTCCTTTTACACTGAATGCTGAAAAACTCATGCTTTGAAGTAATCAGTTGTTTCATAGCAGTGCATTGTGAAAGCAGTGCATCAGTTAAAATGTAGATGTGAATCCATAAACTGACCCATAGGGAAACTTGGATATCGACTACACCTGGGCTGCACATCCATTGTCCATTAAAGAGAAACTCTGACCAAGAATTTAACTTTTTTTTTTTTTTTTTTTTTTTTTTTAATCTTCCTTTATTTTCCTTTTTTTTTTAAACTCAGATGCACACCACATGCAGAAAGCTTGTCAGCTAGAGACTCATCAGCCTTAAGTGGCTGTGTGCCATCGCTGGGTAATGCTATCATCATCGTTCGGTTCCATTTTTTTTGTAGCGCTTATAAATTTCTATATAAACTAAATAGATCGTTTAACTACCCTTTCAGTGCCCAATTCTCCCCTCTCCAGCATGACTGCACTATTTCAATTGTCCCAGCTTGCTAACCTTCAGACGATGGGCAGAGGTTCTAGCTTCCTCATGTACGTATGCACATTCAACCCTTATCCATTCAACTCTTAGTCCACAATCTTCCCACTCAGACTCACAAACACACAAAAACATACCGAAGCGCAATATATCCTGTTACCAGTCTCCACCGCAGATTATCCACCCACCTCAGGCTCTGTCTACCTTTATCCCCAAAATGTGTGTATATTTATATTTTACTTATATACCTTTCTGTAATTTCTTGCCAGGTCTTACTGTACGGACTTGCCCATTCACATCCACCACAAACCATTTTGTCTTCCTTCGTATCTTGAACTACAGAGGTACTGCCACCACATAGCTGGTCCATTCTGCAGACCCATTATTCCAAGCTTGGGGGGGTTGTTTCTTTCCACTTATCTACTATAATTTTTTTGGCAACCTTGGTACCTACTTCTTTAATTAAAATACTACCTTTACACCCACCCGTGTCAGCAAATCCAAAAATAGCTTCTTCTGCAGATAGATCGAAGGTATCTCCTAGTAATTCTCTACAAAAATGTCTTATTTCATCCCAAAAGATTTTAACTATGGGGCATGTCCACCACATGTGCAGCTCTGTCCCGTCCTCCTGCCCACACCTCCAACAGACTTCTCTATGGCCAGTGAATCTCTGGATGTGTGCTGGGGTAATATACCATTCAGCAGTGGTCTTGTACTGGATAAGTTGTAGTCCTGCATCCTGTATAGACCAGTTACTACGCCAGATCTTAGGCCATTTGCAGCTGAGAGTAGGATTGATAGTTGTTTCACATTTTGTACAGTACGTTGGGGTAGAATTATCTATCTCTCCTGGGCTATTAAGTCTATTTAGATTAGATAGAGCCTTTTCCATTTTTTTTATTAAGTAGGATGTGCTTTTCTAAAATATTCAGGTCTTTCCTAATTTTAGTAGATTTCGAGTGCACTTTTTGCAGGAAACTTCGGGCTTGAGTTAGTACCCAGGAGTTTTCCTGCCCATGATTACATAATAGGCTAGGTATTTTCAAAGTGTGGTCGCCCCTGAGGTTAATAATACGAGTTTCACTGCTTATTTTGTTCTTTATAAGCCAAGACTTTTCCAAACCTGGAATAAAGTCTGGATTGTCTCTCAATGTGGTCAGAGGCGAGAGGCCCGTTTCTTTTTGCCATTTTAGAACAAACCAGTAAAAGGTTTTTAGTGTGGGGCTAATCAGCGGATGGTAGGTAGTAGAATAAACTTTATAAATATTACCTGGTATCCATGAAAAAATTAAATTAAGTTTACCTTCCTCCTTTTCCAGTAACGTCCATATTTTACATGTTTTGTTAGGAGAGGATTCTATCCTCCAGTCCAGAACTCTGGCCAAGTGTATACTTCTGTAGTAATTCTGGATGTTTGGTGCTGCTAGGCCTCCCGTCTCTTTCCCCCTAGAGATTAGTTTGTAGCTTAAACTACGTCTGGACCTACTCCATATGAAGTTTTGAAAAATGTTATGCCAGCTTTGGAACGATGAACCTGGGATGGTCACCGGCAAACTCCGCAATAAAAAGAATTTAACTTTATCCCAATCAGTAGCTGATACCCCCTTTTACATGACAAATCTATTGCATTTCACAAACAGACCATCAGGGGGCGCTGTATGACTGATATTGTGGTGAAACCCCTCCCACAACAAGCTCTGGGACCGCGGTACTCTGGGCAAACTGCCACAATGTAACAATGTTCATAGACAGGAAATAGCTGCTTACAGCTGTCTGTAATGGCCAGAACAGCTAGAAGCAGCTACATAACCTGCCCACACTAACAATGTCACCATGTAATACATGTCAGAATGTGAATCTGGGAGAGGAAAGATTTTACAATGAGCAAACACTGACTAAATCATTTATACATAATTATTGTAAAAATAAAGCACTTTTTTATTACATTATTTTCACTGGAGTTTCTCTTTAAATTATAACTGACAGCAACTGTTTGTGTAAAAGGACCCTCAGGGCTGAAACCCACTAGAGCGATTTTGTGAGCATTTAGGGAGCGATTCAAAATGCTAGCGATTTCCCTAAATGCTCAGCTGATAATGAATGGGCCAAATTCCACTGGAGCGATTGCGATTACCAAATTGCAAAACGCAGGACATGCAGCATTTTTCGCATTTAGCGTTAGCGTTTCTGCAATGTTAAGTATATAAATGCTGGTGTAATCGCTCATCAAGACCTGCACAGAGTGATTTTGCTAGCATTTTGAGATTACTACACACTGTAAAACAATTAAAATTAATTGAAAGGACCAATCAGAATTAAAACCGCTAATCAATAATCGATACACATCTGCTGCCAAAAAGCTGACACTTTTTAAAAAACGCTAACAAAAACGCTCATGAAATCCCTTACAAACCGCTCATTAAAAACTCTAGCGATTGCAGTTAGTGATAGCGTTTTGTAGTGGGTTCCAGGCCAAAGAGTAGGGACTCACTAGAGCATTTTTGTGGGCATTTAGGGATCACTTTAAATAACTAGCGATTTCCCTTAACTCTTTGCCAATGTAAGTGGATAGGACTGATTCCACTGGAGAGATTACAATTCCCCTAATCGCAATCAGAGGTCATGCAGCATTTTGGGAGTGTTTGTGCTCCAATGTAAAGTACTGAAGCTCTGGCAAGTTGCTAATGAATTGCTACACATAGTGATTTGTGTGTGATTTTGAATTACTGCAAACTGTAAAAAAAAAAAAAAAAAAAAATTAAAAACGACCAATCAGAATTAAAATCAGTAACTGCAAATCACAATCACTGGCAAAAAGCTTACACTTTTTAGCCACCTTATGATCGCCTAACGATGATTGACGGTCACAAGGTGGCAGCCGCAGGACCGCCTAACGCCATACAAGGGACATTCGGCTATCCCTCAGAGCGGTTCACATTGAACGCCCTTTCATGAGCTGATGCCTATGAGAGGTAGGGAAGTAAATGGATCGCCATCCTCTCTGTTTAGGACGAGGGAGGGAGGGAAAATACAGTTTTTTTCTTGTTTGTTTTAAATTAAAAAAACAAACTAACGATCACAGCAGCGATCAGAGACATAGTTACATAGTTATTTGGGTTGAAAAAAGACATACGTCCATCGAATTCAACTAGAGAACAAAGTACAACACCAGCCTGCTCCCTCACATATCCCTGTTGATCCAGAGGAAGGCGAAAAACCCTTACAAGGCACGGTCCAATTAGCCCCAAAAGGGAAAAATTCCTTCCCGACACCAGATGGCAATCAGATAAAATCCCTGAATCAACATCGTTAGGCATTACCTATTAATTGTAGCCATGGATGTCTTTCAATGCAAGGAAAGCATCTAAGCCCCCTAAGCCTCTAAAAGAATGTCCTGTTAAGGACAAGAAAAGGAGGTAAAATTCTTTTTTGTGCTAAGTTGTATGGCTGTGCAGCAAGCTGTGAAAGCTGCACAGCACTGATTTGTGAAAAATTGTCTTTCTTATGAGAGTGTTCACATATGAGCGTTTTGCTTGCTTTCCTATCTCCAAAACGCTACCTGTACCATTTTCTGAGCGTTTTGATTATAATGAAAGGTATAGGGAAATTGCAAAGCTCTTGAAAAACCATTTTGTATAACGATTTCCCGAGCGCTTTTATGAATACATTGTATATATGAATAAATACATTGGGCTCGATTCACTAAAGGGTGCTAAGTGCAAAGCCGCTTTGCACGTGCAAAGTACTTAGCACCCAAGTTTGCACGTTCAAAGTTATCACGCTTTTGTGAATCAAGCCCCTTGCATGTATTCATTTCCGGCTACAAGACTTCACTTTTTGACTGATGTCAGTAAGTGAAAAAAAAAATCATTGCTGAGCAAAAGCGCTTAGAAAGGGCTTACATAAAATCGCTCAACACACACACAAAGGGTGTTTAGCGCTTGCGATCAAGCGATCAAATGGTAAATAATCCATCCAAGACTTCTGACAGTCAGATGCAAAACAGCGGAGATACTGTTCCAGGGACTGGTTAGTTCTCTCTGTTTGTCCGTTGGTTTCCGGGTGAAACCCGGAAGAAAAAGAGTTTGATGCCCAAGAGGTCACTGAAAGCACGCCAAAAGCGTGATACAATATTTTCAGGAATACCATGTAAGCGGAAAATATGTGTAATAAATAGCTCAGCCAGTTCTTGAGCTGAGGGTAACCCAGGGAGAGGTACGGAATGTGCCATTTTGCCAAAACGACTATGACCCAAATAAGTCTCTTACCTTCTAAAGAAGGTAAATCCACCACAAAATGCATTGAAAGATGAGACCAAGGTCTCGATGGAATGGGCAAGGGTACAAGATGACCTCGGCGAGCCACCTGAGATACTTTATTCCTGGCACAAGTGGCACAGGCTGCCACAAATGCCTTGCAAACCTTAGTAATGGAAGGCCACCACATGTGATGGGACATACGTTCCAAAGTCTTAGTTTCACCTGGGTGCCCCGCTAGTTTAGACTCATGGAAAACCTGTAGCATCTGAAGTCGAAGATGCAAGGGCACATAATCTACATTAGGGGGTTTCCCCGGAGGACTATCTGATTAAAATGACTGTAATGACTCGTATAAATCAGGAAACTCCTGTGTATGAGTGGCGGCCAGAACACACTGTGGGGACACAATACTTTCAGGGACTGCGTCCTGAGATGTCTCAGGTTCAAAAGTTCTTGATAAGGCGTCAGCCTTAAAATTTTTTGGACCTGGGTTTGTACATTATTACAAAATTAAAGCGAGAAAAGAACAGCGCCCATCGGGCTTGTCCGGGATTAAACCTTTTAGCCCCCTTAATATAGTTTTTGTGATATGTGTACACTGTTATAGGATGAATTGCTCCTTCTAACCAGTGCGTCCACTCCTCGAAGGCCATTTTTACTGCCAATAGTTTGTGGTTGCCCACGTCGTAATGACGTTCATCAGAGGAAAACTTCCTAGAAAAGAAGGCACAAGGATGCAACCTTTCTGGGCGACCTGAAAACTGAAAAAGAACGGCTCCTACCCCTAGGTCAGAAGCATCTACCTCAACTATGAAAGGTAGATTTACATTGGCATGGGTGAGAAGGAGCCGAGCAGAATGCATTCTTCAGATCTGAGAATGCTTTATAAGCCTGAGGTGACCAATTGACCGGATCTACCTTTTTGGTTAAATCTGTCAACTGTGCAACCAAAGAGGACATTTTTTTAATAAACCTGCGGTAATAGCGAAACCTATAAATCGTTGGATGGCCTTGAGGCCTTTGGGAGGTGGCCAGTCCTGAACTGCTGATAGTTTTTTTTTATAAGTAGAATAAATAAATAAAATTTTATTCAACAGTATGCTTTCCCTGAGGTAAGTCCCGCAACTTAAGAGTAGCCGTAGCTGTAATGTCTGGGTCAGCATATATTATAGCCATAGCATCAAAAAACTTTTCCACTAAGGAAAGCGCTACATCCTCAGGACTTAACCCATATGCCCAAGTCTGTGAGTCTCCTTGTAATAATGTTTTGACCAGAGAAATTTTCTGGGATTCTGTACCAGAGGATCTGGACCTAACTTCAAAGTATGACATACATAAATCAATAATAATAATAATTTTAAAATGTCAACATATTCAGCGGCTTTGCACAAAGTGAGAGCCAAACATGGGGTACATAATTATACATGAATTGGTATACACCAAATATAGACAATGGTGCAAAATACAGAAATACAGTGACAGAATAAGTGCAGTGTTGTTGGTGGTATAGTGGTTAAATGAGTTACCTACTGCACACTGAGACCTGGGTTCAATTCCCAGCCCAGCCTGGGTTCAATTCCTAGCCACGGTATGTAAGCTGGCTTTTGAAATACTATAATTCCCTGGAAGATGAGACCCTCCTCCCTCCGGGAGGGAGTGAGGGAGGAGAAGGAATAACAATCAGCTAGAAACAAACTTACAAGATCCTAACTAAACTCTTCCTAGCAGAGTCTGTCAGCAGCTGTCCCTTAACTAATTACTGTAGGCAGATGAGTGAGATCGGTCAGAACTTGTGCACAAGTAGATATATCAAAGTACAGAGTCACTAAGCTAATTCATAGTCAATAATCAAGCAGAGTCATGCACGTAAATCAGGTGTCAGTCGTATTGAGAGGATCAGGCAGAAACAAAGTCAGGGACAGGCCGAGTCGGTAACGTATATCAGATGGCAGCGGTACAGAGGGGCTAGACAGGAGCAAGGTCAAAAAGGCAAGCAAGAGGTTGGTACACAGAATACTATACAATCAGATGTTCAATAAGAATATAACAAGAATATAAACGAAAATAACAAATGACTGGCTAACTGGATTACATATATATTGTGCGTCTACACAATATATGAATGTTAAAAGTAGCTAGCTAGACCAAGAACCAGCGAACTGATTAGTATCAAGGTCGCCGAACAATGCAGTCATTGTTCGGCGACCTTGATACTAATCAGTTCGCTGGCCATAAATACAAGAATTCCCTATCAGCAACCACTCCCACCTGGTGATGTCACCTAGTGACATCACCTGCTGATGACCCTAAACCCTCCTCCTAAGCCTATAAGGCTTATCAGAACACGCTCGACCCAAAGGTCGCAACGTGCACGCGCAAGTTGGAAAACACCGCTGGAGGGAAGCCAGGGACGCCGCCAGAGGATTCCAGCGCAGAAGTCCTGCCGCTCGCCCGAACCACGCCGGAGACGCCACGGGACCTGCCGCTGGAAGGTAAGCTCATTACCCCAACACATTTTTGTTACTCTACAAGTATTGCCAATTGTCTCTCAACAAGCCGCCTCCACCATATCCTTGCACTTGTATAGTATAATGCCCAACACTTTTTTTTTTTTTTTAGCCTACAGCGGCTACCTCATACAGTGCAGCAATGGAAAACATACTGGGGCGAGTACATGTATGCCATCTCTTTTGCATATCCACCTTATCACCTGCTTGCTATCCTCCTATCCACGGCACATCCGTTTTCATGGGACATCACTGTAGAAATAGCAGAGTATGGAGTGTAAGAGGTGAGGTAAGAAGAGCAGCAGATGTAAAACAAGGGAGCTTGCAATTGTATGTGAAATCACAAAAACAACCCAAGTATTTTTGAACTCTACTGTTTTCTTAATTTCACAATTCCATATAGCATGCTGAACTTTATTTTGAACATGGTCCCAGGTCATCTCCAGGACAACATGCCGGAGAGATATCGGAATATATTTTACTTCATAACATCTTCAATACAAGTTAAAACCATGTAAAACTAATGGTGCCCAAACATAGTACCTTTTTTTTTTTTTTTCATTTTTTGTTTATCGTATATACTAGCGTATAAACCGGCCTGTGTATAAGCCGAGGTATTCACTTTTCCCTCAGAAACCATGGAAAAATGATTGACTCGTATATAGCACCTGCCCTATTATAGCCCCCTTCCCACAGCTGTGTCTCAAAATGCCACTAGAGGGCATCACAGAAATGTGACACGGCTATTGCCATACAAGAAGAATACCCTATTATTGCACCACTGTTACGTTTCTTGCTCACTCCGATCCACAAGCCAGGGGACACAGGTTGTATTGAGCAGTGCACTCTGCACACCATGTTGCAGGGGATGGGGGGGGGGGGCACAGACACAGCAGGGAGCCAGCTGGCAAGAGCAGGATCACTACTGCATGATCCTTACCATCCTCTGCCAGTAACAAAACCTCCTCCACCATCCATTCCGCGCCACTGACTCCCATATAAGCCGAGGGGGTAACTTTTCAGCACATTTTTTTGTGCTGAAAAATTAGGCTTATACCCGCGTATATAAGGTAGATAATTTAGATTGATGTATCGTGTATGGGCACCATAAATTTGCAAGGCTCCTTCCATGATTAAAAATAAATCATATATATCATCACACGAGTGGGCTCAATAAGAGCCTACCCTGTGCAAAAAACAAGTTGAAAAAGCAAGCTGCTAGATTGAAAGGTAGAGTGATTGCTTTAAAAAATAAAAAAATACAACAACATGCTAGAAACTATGCAATGAAGCAGCATATAGGTTTACAAAAAGTGCAGTGGTAAGGAATGAATAGTACTGTATATATTAGAATATACTTCACATGGATGGTATTCATTGAAATTGCATCTGGTCGTATAGAAGGTAGTCCGGCGGTAGTCCCCTAAGATTATTAATATTGATTTACTTTGTACAGCGCTACAGAATATGTTGGCGCTTTATAAATCAATAATAATAATAATTTTAAAAAGGCAACATTCAGCGGCTTTGCACAAAGGGAGAGCCAAACATGGGGTACATAATTATACATGAATTGGTATACACCAAATATAGACAATGGTGCAAAATACAGAAGTACAGTGACAGAATAAGTGCAGTGTTGTTGGTGGTATAGTGGTTAAATGAGTTACCTACTGCACACTGAGACCTGGGTTCAATTCCCAGCCCAGCCTGGGTTCAATTCACAGCCACGGTATGTAAGCTGGCTTTTGAAATACTATAATTCCCTGGAAGATGAGACCCTCCGGGAGGAGGGAGTGAGGGAGGAGAAGGAATAACAATCAGCTAGAAACAAACCTACAAGATCCTAACTAAACTCTCCCTAGCAGAGTCTGTCAGCAGCTGTCCCTTAACTAATTACTGTAGGCAGACGAGTGAGTAAAACGACAGGAGAACCTTGCCTTTTATAAGGGGGGATGGGGCTCCAGGAGCGAGTGTAGTCTGATTGGTGACAATGTGCCTGCTGACTGTGATGTAGAGGGTCAAAGTTCTGCTCAGTGGAGCATAATGGGGCGAATCGAACTTCCGGAAAAGTTCGCCTTCACCAGCGATCGCGAACCACCTGAAGTTCGCCTGGAACCGTTCACCGGCGAACCGTTCGGACCATCTCTAATATACAGTCCCGATTAATAGCAAATACATCCACTAGGAGAGTGGATCACGTCCGAAAACTACACATCCATATTGGTGAAATGTAGTCCAAAGGAACCATGGTAAAGTGTCTATAAAAGGAAAATGACTTTGCATCCAAACCATAAACATGAGTTTCTACAGAGCGAATACTGCCTGTGATTCTGCGGATCAGTTCATTTCGGCGCGTGGCTCTGAGAGCCGAGCGCCAAAACTGAGCGCCGTCATAGCAGCAATGCTATAATGCGCGCCCCTCGTAGCAGTAATTTGGGGCTCTGGCGGCTGCCAGACCCCGAATTATATCTCCCTCCGATTTGCGACAGCTCGGAGGGGGAATAGTATTTAACGCCACCTCGGAGTTTAGCGTCAGCGTGGAGAGCAGTCATTCGGCTCTCCCCGCGCCAAACTGAGCGGTGCCGAAATAATATGTACCCGTTATTCTGGTACCTACTACAGAGAATGGAAGCATCACTGTGCAAAGATGCCCTAATCTGAAAGTTGGGAATCAAACCATGTTCAACGCCTCCAATTCCACAGCAAAGAAACAGCCTTACCAGTACGCTGTACAGGCTGAATTTAGTATACAGGAACAACTCTGTGAACTGTCTTGTGTTAAAGGCAGACTCCGCTGAACACGACTTACATCAGTTGTGACATCCTTCTCGGTTTATGTTTTGTTTCCTATACAGGATCTTCTAAAAAAAAGTGAATATTGTGATAAAGTTCATTATTTTCTGTAATGTACCGATAAACATTAGACTTTCATATATTTTAGATTAATTACACACAACTGAAGTAGTTTAAGCTTTTTATTGTTTTTCCTATTGATGATTTTGGCATACAGCTCATGAAAACCCAAATTTCCTATCTCAAAAAATTAGCATATTTCATCCGACCAATAAAAGAAAAGTGTTTTTAAAACAAAAAAAGTCAACCTTCAAATAATTATGTTCAGTTATGCACTCAATACTTGGTCGGGAATCCTTTTGCAGAAATGACTGCTTCAATGCGGCGTGGCATGGAGGCAATCAGCCTGTGGCACTGCTCAGGTGTTATGGAGGCCCAGGATGCTTTGATAGCGGCCTTAAGCTCATCCAGAGTGTTGGGTCTTGTGTCTCTCAACTTACTCTTCACAATATCCCACAGATTCTCTTTGGGGTTCAGGTCAGGAGAGTTGGCAGGCCAATTGAGCACAGTAATACCATGGCCAGTAAACCATTTACCAGTAGTTTTGGCACTTTGAGCAGGTGCCAGATCGTGCTGAAAAATGAAATCTTCATCTCCATAAAGCTTTTCAGCAGATGGAAGCATGAAGTGCTCCAAAATCTCCTGATAGCTAGCTGCATTGACCCTGCCTTTGATAAAACACAGTGGACCAACACCAGCAGCTGACATGGCACCCCAGACCATCACTGACTGTGGGTACTTGACATTGGACTTCAGGCATTTTGGCATTTCCCTCTCCCCAGTCTTCCTCCAGACTCTGGCACCTTGATTTCCGAATGACATGTAAAAGTTGCTTTCATCCGAAAAAAGTACTTTAGACCACTGAGCAACAGTCCAGTGCTGCTTCTCTGTAGCCCAGGTCAGGCGCTTCTGCTGCTGTTTCTGGTTCAAGAGTGGGTTCATGCTTCCATCTGCTGAAAAGCTTTATGGAGATGAAGATTTCATTTTTCATCACGACCTGGCACCTGCTCACAGTGCCAAAACCACTGGTAAATGGTTTACTGACCATGGTATTACTGTGCTCAATTGGCTTGCCAACTCTCCTGACCTGAACCCCATAGAGAATCTGTGGGATACTGTGAAGAGAAAGTTGACAGACGCAAGACCCAACACTCTGGATGAGCTTAAGGCCGCTATCGAAGCATCCTGGGCCTCCATAACACCTGAGCAGTGCCACAGGCTGATTGCCTCCATGCCACGCCGCATTGAAGCAGTCATTTCTGCAAAAGGATTCCCGACCAAGTATTGAGTGCATGAATGAACATAATTATTTAAAGGTTGACTTTTTTTGTTTTAAAAACACTTTTCTTTTATTGGTCGGATGAAATATATAAATTTTTTGAGATAGGAATTTTGGGTTTTCATGAGCTGTATGCCAAAACCATCAATAAGAAAAACAATAAAAGGCTTGAACTACTTCAGTTGTGTGTAATGAATCTAAAATATATGAAAGTCTAACGTTTATCAGTACATTACAGAAAATAATGAACTTTATCACAATATGCTAATTTTTTGAGAAGATCCTGTAGATCGTAGATCAGTGATGGCTAACCTCGGCACTCCAGCTGGGGTGGAACTACAAGTCCCATGAGGTATTGCAATACTCTGACAGCTCTAAGAAAAACTTGGGGTGGCAGAGGCATGATGGTATTTGTAGTTTTGTCACAGCTGGAGTGCCAAGGTTAGCCATCCCTGCTATAGATGTTACCTATCAATGGACAGACTGCACATCGAGTGTTGAACCTACATACCTTTACAATCTGTACCAATTGCTACTCTATGGTCACTAGGGATGAGTTTAAAGGAATACTATCGATACCCAAGCGTTCTAAAATGACAATGTACAAATAATGTCTAAGTAGCTGTGTTAACATGTTCCTACTTTTTATGTTATATATCAGAGGCAAAACCTTTTAATTCATTGTGTGTAGATTTTAGCTACGTTTGGAATGTTTCATTTGCAGAGGTATGAATCTGTATGAATCTCTGCAGTCTGACATGCTAAGAACAGTGTAATATTGAAGCAGATTATATGAAAACAGGTATCAGGTTTTACACACTACAGTATTACAAATGTTTATGTTGCACATAAGATACATTTCCTCTGCTCTCTCTGGGCTGGTGCACACCAGAGTGGTTCTGTAGTGGTTTTGTAGCATTTTTAAAAATGCTTGGGGATAAAAAAACGCTAGGCTAATGCATTTCAATGGCCTTGTGCACACCAGAGCGGTTCTTTTTTTTCCCAAACGCAAACTCGGGGGCTGTAGGATTCTTTAGATTTCTGAGGCGTTTCTGCCTCAATGTTAAAGCATAGGAAAGTGGAAAACCGCTCTGAAAAATGCTAGATCATAGAGGTTTCTAGGCGTTTGTTACAGTAGCTGTTTAGCGACAGCTTTACTGTAACAATATATGACATTTGCTACATAAAAACGCTCCAAAAAATGCTAGGCATGCTTAGAAAACCTCTCTAAACATGCCTAGAATCGCTCTGAAAATCTGCTTCTAAAACCTCTAGCGTTTTGCAAATCTGCTAGAGTTTTTTGGGGTGCACTGGCCCTTTGAGAGAAAGCTCTGCCTGTCTCTGACTGAGCTTTCTGCACACAGAGATAACTGATACACTCTGTGAGGGCTGGAACCCAATAGAGCGATTTTTATTTAGAGTTTAGGGAGCGTGCTAAATCGCTAGCGATTTCCCTAAACGCTCTGCCAGTGTAAATGGATGGTGTAAATTCCACAGAAGCGATTGTGATTACCAAAATCACTAACGCAGGACATGCAGCATTTTGTTAGCGTTTGCGCTTCAATGTAAAGTATATCATTGCTGGCGTAATCGCTCATCAAATCCTGCATGGAGCGATTTTGCTAGCATTTTAAAGTTACTATACACTGTAACAAAGTTAAAATTTAATTGAAAGGACCAATTAGACTTTAAAACGCTAATCGCTAATCGCTACACAACCGCTGGCAAATTGATACACTTTTTAAAATCGCTCCCTAAAACGCTCACGAAATTGCTTACAAAACTGCTCATACAAAACACTAGCGATTGCGATTAGTGATAGTGTTTTGTAGTGGGTTCCAGGCCTGAGAGAATTTCCCCCTCCCTCATGGCTGAGTCTGCCATCAGAATTGGCGTCAGAAAAATGTGAAAGGAATTAGATAACAGTAATCAAATAGATAAGCAGTGAAATGTATACACCAGTACTTAGCAGCACTTCCCAAACATTTCCTATCTCAATTGAAATAAACATGTTAATCGATAGTGTCCCTTTAAATGCCTCTGATATCATTGCAAACAAATTGGTAAATATACCGTCATTTCACAAATTTTAATTTTCGCAAATACATAAAACACAATAGTGGTTATAAGCAAAGACCCTACACATGCTAGCATCACCACATTTGCTAGGCTGGTTAAGGACAACAGTAGGAAGTTAGGCCCGGTGCACACCAAAACCCGCTAGCAGATCCGCAAAATGCTAGCAGATTTTGAAATGCTTTTTCTTCTTTTTCTGTAGCGTTTCAGCTAGCGTTTTGCGGTTTTGTGTAGTGGTTTTGGTGTAGTAGATTTCATATATTGTTACAGTAAAGCTGTTACTGAACAGCTTCTGTAACAAAAACGCCGGCAAAACCGCTCTGAACTGGCGTTTTTCAGAGCGGTTGGCGTTTTTCCTATACTTTACATTGGAGGCAGAAACGCCTCCGCAATCCAAAAAATGCCTCACCCCGGGAGTATGCGTTTCAGCAAAACGCCTCCCGCTCTGGTGTGAACCACCCCATTGAGATACATTGACCAAGCGGATCCGCAGCCGCTAGCGGCTGCAGAAACGCTGAAAAAGCCGCTCGGTGTGCACCAGCCCTTTCAAGGTAAAAAAAATATTTCCAAAAGACCTTGAAGCGTTTGAGAAAATGAATATTAAAATTGCAATAAGATTTTTTTTTTATGTGTTTAAAGCCTCTTTCAAAGTGGGATGTTGCGTTTGATGCAACGTTAAAGTCACACAATGTGCTCCTAACGCAGCGCATGTAGGTTATGAAATTGGACGTTATTTTGCACTGCGTTATGTGTCTCTTGGTGTGCTGTTTTTGTTGCATACTGATGGAACGAAAACAGCGCATGCGTTACATTTAAAATAAAAAAAAACATTACTGAGCAGCACACATAACTCAGCAAATTTATTGCTAAACGCACAGCATGCAGCACTTTCTAAACATTGCTACACGTTACACACAATGCAACGTGTGCACTGTGAATGACGCACAGACTTTCTATTGCTGTGTGTTAGTCTGCATTATACATTTCTATAACGTGCGACTTTAACGTCCCACTGTGAAAGAGGCCTAAATGACAAATAATGTATCTACCCATGAACAGAATAGAAATCTTTATTGTCATTGTAACCAGAGTTGTTCCGATACCCCTGATCACGAATATGAGTGATCATGAACATGACTCCACCCACTTCCGAATCGACTTGTGATCGTGATCACGAGTAGAAAGGGATATCCGACTCGAGTGCATTTTCGAGTCCAATAACCAAATGTAATCACAAATCACGAGTCGGTATTCGTGATTAAAAACCCTCCAAC
Organism: Hyperolius riggenbachi; assembly: GCF_040937935.1. Lineage (NCBI taxonomy): Eukaryota > Metazoa > Chordata > Amphibia > Anura > Hyperoliidae > Hyperolius > Hyperolius riggenbachi. Next base: position 19,940,448 of record NC_090648.1, read on the forward strand.
TTTACCGGTTAATAGCAAAGCTCTCTTGCATGCTAGAAACACCAAATGTGCAGGATATCTTAAGAAGAACAGTGGGAAGAAGAGGAAATGCTTCCGCAATAAGACGCACTCTCAGCTATACTAAGTATAGCTGAGAGCAGTGCGTGGGGGAGTGGCGTGTGTGGCGGCGGTGCGTGGTGATCTTCAATCAAGTTAAGAAGGTTGCAAGTTTAGAGGATATTGGAGTGGGACCTTTTCCGAAGATATTGGCATGGGAATATTTTTTTTAAAGGTAAAGGTAAGTATTTCTGGTTAATTAGGATTAATAAAGGAGTTTTTTTGTTATTGTATTTTTATTTCACTTAACCCTTTGTGGAAATGGGTAAGGGGCACTTTGTACCCCTATACTCATTTCTCCTGGTAGGGGGGCAGGCATCTGGGGCCCCCAGGGAGTCATTGCCCCATCTCCTCCTGTGGCACCAGAGGTGGGGAAGAGCCCCTTGTCCATGGATTGGACAAGGGCTCTGGGGGGAGGGAAAGGCTTGGCTGTCCCTATCCCCCAGAGCCCCCCCACACCATGGACCACTGCGGGGTGGTATAGCTCAGGGTGCGAAGCCCCAGTCGGCCGGGGCTCCTGAAGTAAAATTGATAAATAAAATGGCCACCTGTAAGCCATTTTGCCATACTCCCTTTGTTCTATACAGCATAAGACTAGTTCTCTTCTTTCACATGTTTTCATGGGTTTGGAATGTGCTACTAGGGATGATTTGTGCTGTCTTGCAGATAAGAGATGGCGCTGTGTGAATCTCACCAGTCAAACTAGCTTTAAATTAAACAAGCTATTGATGAAACATATACCTCTAATAATAATTAACGACTGAATGATCTCATCCACTTAAATATTAATATGTATTCATTTATGCTGTATTCTGTATTCCAATAGTTAACTTAGAGGTTATTGGTAGGAGGAATGATTGTAATGTGTAATTTGGAGTATATAACTTCTGTTACGAGCCTTCCTCGGCAGACAAATATTTAGTCTCCTGTACAGTAAATTAACCAATACTTTACTTCCAAGACATCGATTTGTGGTATTTCACAACACTCCGCATTCTGGCTATCCCAGCCTGCATGGGGACAAGAGGTTAAAGATGCTCGGGAGAGGGAACCCCACGTAATTTTTTTTTTATTTCCCACTCTCTGAACATTAAAAAGAAAAAAAAAAAAAGTTTTAAAAAATGGTAAAAGATGCGAGGGATCTTTATGCAGCAATATTGTGGCTGTATAGTGATCCCTGGCTAAGGGCCCGTTTCCACTTGTGCGGTGCGAATCGCCGTGGTAAAAATTTGCATGCGGATACGAATGAAAATTCTCATGAATGACGCTGTATGCGAATTTAACCATGGCAGTGCCGGTGTGCATTTCCATTGATTTCCATGCAAATTCGCATACCAAAGCCGCAGGCGATTTCCCTATTAAATACATTAGCGGCGATTCGCATGCATTCCACACGCAGGCGAATTCTGAGGGCTCTGCCGTGCAGAAAAATCCTGCACAGAAAACCGCTCAGGAAAACTGACAAGTGGAAACAGGCCCATCCACTTGTATTGGCTGTGCGAATCTGCATGCAGGAAACGCATGCAGATTCGCGATAGTGGAAACGGGCCCTAAAGTGTTGTGGCTCTGGAGGAATTTCCAGGGGTCTGAACACACTGCATTTAGACCCCCTGGAAACCCCATAATGAAATGAATTGCTTTTTCTTTTGATATATGTACATTTACACTTGCCTCATTTAAATGTATACTTTTTTCCTTTGAAACTTTAAAATCAATTTTCCTCTTGTTTTCTCTGCTCTTCTTAAAGGATTCCTGAAGTGACATGTGACATGATGAGATAGACATGTGTATGTACAGTGCCTAGCACACAAATAACTATACTGTGTTCCCTTTTTTCTTTCTCTGCCTGAAAGAGTTAAATATCAGGTATGTAAGTGGCTGACTCAGTCCTGACTCAGAGAGGAAGTAACTACAGTGTGCCCTCACTGATAAGAAATTCCAACTATAAAACACTTTCCCAGCAGAAAATGGCTTCTGAGAGCAAGAAAGAGGTAAAAGGGGGAATTTCTTATCAGTGAGGGTCACACTGTAGTCACTTCCTGTCTGAGTCAGGACTGAGTCAGCCACTTACATACCTGATATTTAACTCTTTCAGGCAGAGAAAGAAAAAAAGGAACACTGCATAGTTATTTGTGTGCTAGGCACTGTACATACACATGTCTATCTCATCATGTCACATGTCACCTCGGGTATCCTTTAACCACTTCACCACTGAGGGGTTTTACCCCCTGACCACCAGAGCAATTTTCACCTTTCAGCGCTCCGTCCTTTCATTCGTATATAACTTTATCATAACTTATCACAATGAAATGATCTATATCTTGTTTTTTCCGCCACCAATTAGGCTTTCTTTAGGTGGGACATTATGCCAAGAATTATTTTATTCTAAATGTGTTTTAATGGGAAAATAGGAAAAATGTGGGAAAAAAAATAATTATTTTTCAGTTTCCGGCCATTATAGTTTTTAAATAATGCATGCTACTGTAATTAAAACCCATGAAATTTATGTGTCCTTTTGTCCCGGTTATAAAACCGTTTAAATTATGTCCCTATCACAATGTTTGGCGCCAATATTTTATTTGGAAATAAAGGTGCATTTTTTTCAGTTTTGCGACCATCCCTAATTACAAGCCCATAGTTTATAAAGTAACAGTGTTGTACCCTCCTGATATAAATATTTAAAAAGTTCAGTCCCTAAGGTAACTATTCATGTATTTTTTTTAATTGTAAATTTTTTATTTTTTTTTATTACAAAAGAAAAAAATGTGGGGAGTGTGGGAGGTAATGAGTTAATTATTTGTGTATAAGTAATGTATGTGTATGTGAAAAATAGTTTGGGTGTAGTTTTACTATTTGGCCACAAGATGGCAACAGTAACTTTTTGTTTAATGCGACCTCCAAGCTTCCTTCCGGAAGCTGGAAGAAGTATAAAGAGGCTGGAATTTTTTTTTCTGTTTCACAATGATCGAGCTGCTTAGCGAAAGCAGCAGATCAGTGCGGGGGCAGAGATCAACGAACGGGAATGTATTTTCCCATTCATTGATCTCCGGGCGAGCGGGCAGCGGCGTACACGATCGCGGGAGTGCGAGCGGGAGAGCGGACAGAGGCGGTAGCGGCGGGGGGTGCGTATATCTACGCTCCGGGCGGGGAAGTGAAGTCCAAAGGAGCGTAGATATACTGTACGGCGGCGGGGAACCAGTTAAGATACCCTGCAAATTTGGTGTTTCTAGCATGTAACGGGGCTTTGCTTTTAATCACTAAATTCAGTGGGTTTTTAATCACGAATACCGACTTGTGGTCCTGAGTAACTCATGATCACGAGTCGGGTAACGAATACGATCGCGAGTGCATTCGTGATCGGCTTTCGTGATCAAGAGCCGATAACGGGTGTCGATCAAAAAACTCGTGATCGCAAAAAAAATCAGCTTGTGATCACGAGTTACAAGTGATGAGCACCACTGATTGTGAAAACCGAAATTGTACATGAAATTCTAAAGTGCAATTTTCCAGCAAACGTAAAACAGCATAACAACATTTCTTTCCTACATACATTGCATTGCACACACTATAAAGCTGCTTTCACAGTAAGACGTTACAGGCGCACGTTAGTGCAGCCTGTAACACAGCCTAACTCACAGCAATGAAAAATCAATGGGCTGTTCACAGTGCCCACGTTGCGTTACATTGTAACGCTGGACGTCAGCTTAAAGTGCTGCATGCTGTGCGTTATATGCGGCTAAGCCATGTTAGACTGTTTGCACATGCTCAGTAATGTTGGAGGAGGAGGTCTCCCCTCCTCCCCTGCGGCCAGCCACATGGCTAATTAATATTCACTGCACTATGTGACGTGCAGCGTTTACTTCCCGGAACGGCCGCTCTGTACAGCGATTGGCTGGCGGGACCACGTGATGCAGATCACGTGGTCTCCGCATCGCATAGCACAAAAAAGGCGCACCAAGAGCTGCATAATGCAGCTGTAGGTAGCGTCCTCCTCCAACACCACCAGGCGTTGCATTAGGGGCACGCTATGCGACCTAAAAACGTCCCCTAAAACGCAACGTCCTGGTAGGAAAGCAGCCTAAGGAGTGAAAATGGGCATTTATCAACAGAAAGAGCAGTGAATTTCCTGCTACGGTTTGATGGTGGCAAGTATGCCGTGTGTAATGACCACTTGATTAGCCAGTGGTAGTAACAATGCTTTGCCAGAGATTGCTGGAAAATATACCTATTGGGCTCTATTCTCAATGAGTTACCGCATGAGTTAAATTAGGTAGTGATAAACACCGACCAAAATATCTCCATTTTGAAATTCACAATTTTTTTTTCTCCCTAAATTACCTCATGCAGTAAAAGTGTGGTAATTACCTCAAAATGTAACCACAATTTGAGATTCTCAATTGAAAAGTTGGTGTTAATTAAGGATTTTTTTATCACCTACAAATGGTAGGTGATAATTATCACTTCTCTGCTGTTGGCCTTCAGGATGGAGCCTTTTTTTTTAAAGATTCTTTATTTATGAATTTTCACAGAAAGAAAAGGAACATACAGAAAACATACACTTATAAGGACATCACATGTGCCCAGGACAGTGCATAAAACTGGTACAGTTCCCAGCGACTAACCAGCGCCGCTGAGGAGCTATTACAGCCTCACAGACTACAGTGCCGATTAACATAGTAGATGACTAGAGGGGTCTGCCCTCGCATTATAGACAGTGTTAACAAACAAGGTTCAGCATCATAATATAAGTGCAGAAAGAGACCCAGGGCCCAGAGGGATCAAACACCCGGGAATCCAAAAGCTCTCAGGCATCGCCTTGTCTTATTCTACTTGTAGGCTGCCCCTCTTAAAAAAGTCAATCCACAATTCTTCTATCGATACATGAGGAATCAATCAGATAGGGAGCGTCTGGGGCGCACATAAAAAACGAAAAAGTAAGATAATAGTAAAAGTAAAAGAAAAAGAGAGAGAAAAAGGAAGAGAAGTACAAAAAGAAAGAAACAGTATCAGGAAAGTGTATCCGCTCCCGGGCCCCCATCCACAGAAGGAGTCAACGCCTACGGGGAAGGTGAGCCGTGTGTCAGGATTATTATGAGTCCTATAGGATATTTTGGGGGCTCCTTTTGGTTCATTAAGCACCGGAACCTAGTTGGACATGAGAGAGAGATATCTAGGAGACTCCTTAAACTCAAACCAGCCAACCCATGTTTTCATAAACTGTTCCCTTCTATCATGAAGGCTAGCTGTTAGGTCCTCCATTTTCTCAATCCAGTCAATCTCCCTAAACCAATCCTGTAAGGACGGTGGGTCTACGTGTTTCCATTTTCTAGCAATTAAAATTTTGGCTGCATTAATTAAATGCCTTGTGAGTGTTTTTTTATACCTCCGTATTGACCAGTGATTGTGATGCAAAAGGAAAAATGCCAGAGAGTCTGGTGGGAGAAAATCTGTCAAGACATGCATAATCTCTCTCACATCCGCCCAGAATCCCGCTAGCTTATTACATGACCAAAAGATATGCACTAGCGTGCCCACCTCTAATCCACACCTCCAACAAAGTGGTGAAGAAGAGGGGTACATTTTGTGGATCTTAGAAGGGGTGTAATACCACCTAGTGAAGACCTTGTATCCTGCCTCCTGGCTCCTAGAAGGTATAGAAGATTTATGGGAGAAGACCAGTATCTTATGCCATTGTTTATCAGAGAAGGTCATGCCCAAGTCCCTTTCCCAATCAGCCTTGAGGTTTAGACACGGTTCCTCGCTATCATTTAGCAAAGAGTACACCAAAGAGAGGGAGCCTCTTATTGGACCCTCACCCAAGCACGTTTTTTCAAAGGTGGAGAGGGGTCTAGAAAAATCTACCCTCGATCCCTGGGAGAATGTAAAATGTTTAAATTGGAGCAAACTCCAAAAATCTAGGCTTGGTGATCTACGAGATGTCTGGAGATCCCGGAGACCCACCCACTCTCCATCTGCAATCAGATGCATAACCCTTAAGGGGGGGTCTGCCCTCCATGCCTGATAGCTGTTCCTGCCTTGGCCTAAGGCGAAGTCAGGGTTACCTAATATAGGTAATAAGGGGGAGGGCCAGGGGGACATGGATATTTTTTCCCTCATTTTGGAGAAGGCCCTGAGCGTTTGGGTGATTAATGTTGTTGCCGGTGAAGAATTGGGCCATAAGCGCTTGGACCACACCAACAGGGATAATTTGTTACCCATTAATTCCTCTTCAATGCCTACCCACCGTTTATATGATGCATGCCTGTGCCAATCTATAACCCTAATGAGAGTCGCTGCTAGGTAGTATAATCTGGGGTTTGGGACTGCCATGCCTCCAAGATCTTTAGAGGCGGTCTGAATGGAATATTTCAGTCTAGGTTTGCGACCATTCCAAATGAACCGAGAAAAAACCCGGGTAACCTGTTTAAAGTAAGAAGAGGGGATAAAAATTGGCATTGTCTGGAACATGTATAGAAGTCGTGGCATAATTGTCATTTTGATAATGCAACCCCTGCCAAACCAGGAGAACTGAGGTTTATCCCAATTCTGCAGGTCTTGTTTGATACGGTCCAGTGCTGAAGGAAAGTTACAAGAGAACACATCTCTGGGATTCGGAGTAATTTGGATGCCAAGGTACTTCAGGGATCTACTAGGCCATTTAATGGGAAAATTACTCTGTAAGGAGGATCTGAGGGGGCCTGGAAGAAGGATTCCAAGAGCCTCGCTTTTGTCGTAGTTAATTGACATGTTAGAAATTTCCCCATACACTTTAAACTCAGCAAGGAGATTGGGCAAGGAGATATGTGGATTGGTTAGGTAAAACAGGAGATCATCCACATATGCCGCAACTTTAGTGGAAGACTTAGGGAGGGATACCCCTTGGACATCAGGATTCGCTCTGATCATGCACAGAAAGGGCTCCAGGGAGAGTGCAAAAATTAGAGGGGACAGGGGACATCCCTGACGTGTCCCATTTTTAATAGAGAAGGGAGTTGATAGGACCCCATTCGCCTTAACCCTTGCTGAGGGACCGGAGTATAGCGCCAGGATACGCTGCATCATCTCGTCTTCCAGGCCAATGTACCTGAGGATGCCCTCAATGAGGTCCCAGTCCACCCTATCAAAAGCCTTTTCGGCATCGGTAGAGAGTATTAAAGTTGGTGTAGACTGAGACCTCACCCAGTGTAAGATATTCAGGGTTTTTATAGTGTTGTCTCTAGCCTCTCGACCAGGTACGAATCCCACCTGATCCAGGTGAACCAGTTTTGGCTGAAGGGGGGCCAGTCTATTTGCTAGCATTTTTGAAAAGAGCTTCAGATCAACATTAATCAAAGATATTGGTCTGAAGCTTTTGCAGAGGGCGGGATCTTTTCCTTCTTTCAGTAATACCGAGATATGTGACTCAAGCATATGATTAGAGAATAGATTTCCTCCAGGGGATTGTTCAGGGGTGGAATTGAAGGCCTGAAGCATATGGGACGAGACGATAGAGCTAAACCGTTTGTAGTACTCCGGTGTGAACCCATCAGGTCCAGGGGCTTTGCCAGAGGGAGTTTGGGAGAGAGCTACTAGGAGCTCGTCCTCTGAGAGGGGCTCCTCTAGTAATTTAATATCCTCTAAGGAGAGTTTAGGCATCCCAGAGCGAAACAGATATTCAGAGATTTTAATCCTCTTGGCTTCCCTAGTCGATGGAGGTAAGTTGGGGTGTAAATTGTATAGGTCGGCATAAAAGTCCCTGAAGACCTTGGAAATTTCCTCATACTTGTGGTGTATATTTGAGTGCTTATCTTTAATTTGTGGGATATAGTTAGCAGTCTGTTGGGCCTTCAGGGATTTAGCTAAAATGGAACTACACTTGTTGCCAAATTCGTAAAAGGTGCGGCGACATCGCAACGCGGCATATTTAGCATTGAAAAATAATAATGATCTAAGACGCTCCCTCTCTCTGGTCAATGAATCCAAAACCGAAGTGGATCCCGTGCATTTGTGCCTTCGTTCCAACTCCCCAATGTTAGACAAAACCTCCCCGATTTCCTTATCCCGCTCCCTCTTCCGCCTAGCCCCTTCTCTGATAAACAGTCCCCTAGCAAAGCATTTATGAGTTTCCCACACAATCATGGGGGAGGAGTCATGTTTTGTATTTATGTGAAAAAATTCTTCCAACTCGGATTTTATTTTGGAGAAGATTTTTTTATCTTCTATAAGAGAGTTGTTAAGGCGCCAGGAAGCAGGCCCTCGTCTATTCTCCCCCAGATTAAAGCACGCTGTGACGGGAGCATGGTCAGATAGGTGTATATTGCCAATGGTGGATGCATTAGAGGCCGAGAGCAAATTATGTGACACAAATATATAATCGATTCTTGTGTAAGAGTTATGAGGAAAGGAGTAAAAAGTGTAATCAATCACCGAAGGGTTTAAAAGCCTCCATACATCCACCAATTGCAAGGAGCGAAGTAGGGACTTGCACTTACGTAGCAATTTGTGGGAAATCTGGGACTTCTTAGAGGAGGAGTCAATCTCCGGGTCCAAGGTAAGGTTAAGGTCACCCCCCAGCATTATGCTGCCCTCAGCAAATGAGCTTACTTTATCCAAGAAAGTTTGAAAGAACCTGACTTGTTGCACATTAGGAGCATAAAACGAGCCAATAGTAACTTTCTGAGTGCATATTGTGCCTTTAACAATGTTAAATCGGCCCTGAGGGTCCTGATATTGATCTATCAGTAAAAAGGGGGTATCTCTTGAGAAAAGGATTGCTGTCCCTTTAGTTTTGGAATCCTGGGGGGAGCTAAAGTAGGAGGTGTTATAATATCTATTAAAAAGTTTTGGTACTGATGGTCCCTTAAAGTGCGTCTCCTGTAGACATACTATATTGGCACGTTCTTTATGACATAAGTGCAACAAGGCAGATCTTTTTTCTGGCACATTCAACCCCTTGGCGTTGAGAGAAAACAATTTAAGTGATTGCTGGAATGATTGCAGAAAATGGGCACCCAGGGAGCAGACACACGATCCATACCACAGTAGTAGGAGATAATAAAATAATAGAGGTTAAGGAAGAGGAAGAGAAGACATTTAGAGAGCGTGTAAGAAACCACGCAACGCTATACAAAGATACAAGAATATGTAACATATTACCTGATTGACCGAACGGACTTCGGTCCAAATCTGAGATGAGACTCCTGACCAAGGGATATACGTGTTATCCCTCGTCTTTACTTGGCGAGTCGCCCAGGGGTAGGAAGCCCGCGACAAAGGAGCAATAGGCCTCCCAGCCCCCGGGTAACCGCACGTCAATTTGAACATAACCTTAATAAAGACATCAACCCATAACTAATACCGTGACATGTAAACAGCTTCATGCTTTTTCGGTAATTGCCAAAATTAGACATAACAGTTAGAGTACTCCCTGAGAGTTGCCCCCTCCAATCCCCCACCACTCCCAAAACCATGAACCTGAGAATTTCACATCCACTCCGATCTCGCCACCCGGGAAGGGGGCCCGAGCCAAGTGCAAATAAAGGATTTCACACCGTGAGTTATTAATGGCTCACGCCGCCTCCCCGCAAGGAAAGCAGAACGAGAGGAAAAGATATCCGGTCAGTCCCATCGTGACCATAACATCCTTATTCTGCCCGCCAACCACCGTCCCTGTAACCGTTTAAGCGGGGCCTGCGAGAAACACAATACCTTGTAGATGCTATCCCCCGCCTCCCCCGCCCCCTAAGCCCTCTAACCTCATTCCCCAAGCCAAGTAAGCAACCCCCATAGGGGGTACAGTGATAATGTATAACATTAAATAAAAATTGCATCTCAAAATACAGGCTCCAATGAATAGGTGGTCCCTTATACAGCATTTAGCCGACAAAGTCCCCATATACAATAGAGTGGGTATAAGCATTTGATGGGAGGGAAACGTGGCAGGCTATCATCGGATGTGAGCAGGGGAGCCGGGGGGTAGGGGAAACCATCCAAAGAAAACACAGGGTGCGGTCTGCGGCCTTAGGCCACATACACACATCAGACTATAGTCTTTGGAAAATGAAAGATCACAGACCAATCTTACCACCCTTCATGTAGTATGAGAGCCATACTTTACACAGTCTTTTCTATGGAGCTGAACTCCACATCAGAAAAAAACCTTTGCAAGATGCTGCACACACAGATGCTGTACAGACACAAAAGATCAGTATCTGCAAAAGATCTGTTCCTGCTAAAAATCCGTTCCTGCAAATTGCAATGATAGTCTATGAGATCTGCAGATCATCATACACACATGATTTAACTGACATTCATCTGCAGATCAGATCCACCAGGATGGATTTTCAGATCTGCAGATGATTGCTTGATCTGCAGATGAATGTCAGTTAAATCATGTGTGTATGATGATCTGCAGATCTCATAGACTATCATTGCAATTTGCAGGAATGGATTTTTGGCAGGAACAGATCTTTTGCAGATACTGATCTTTTGTGTCTGTACAGCATCTTGCAAAGATTTTTTTCTGATGTGGAGTTCAGCTCCATAGAAAAGACTGTGTAGAGTATGGCTCTCATACTACATGAAGGGTGGTAAGATTGGTCTGTGATCTTTCATTTTCCAAAGACTATAGTCTGATGTGTGTATGAGCCTTTAGGCCTCAGGCAGGTACTGTCCGGGTGGGGTCACCTAAAAACTTGCAGGCAGACAGTTCCTCTATGCGACACCGGTGACTTGACAAAGTTTTTAGGAGAAGGGTAAATCCGTAGTGGGGTAGGGCAAGACTGGGGGTTACCAGGGGGAATACGATCAACACAGCTTAAACAGTACTCACGGAACCGCCCGGCTTAGGCAATCCTCTTCTGCTTCTGCGGGCGGCCCGAGTATGCCGCATCCGGGTCCCAGTCCGGCAGCTCGACCGTGGGTAGAGAGAGCTCCCTTGTGAAGGAGGTAAGGTCCCCAGGCTGGCGTAGTATGCTGGCGGTAGATCCCTTTTGGCCCACCAGCTGAAACGGGAAGCCCCAGTGGTATTTCACCCCAGAGTTCTGCATGGCCTGAAGCAAAGGTCGGAGGGCGCGGCGCTGAATAAGTGTAGAAGGCGCTAGGTCTTGATAAAGCGAAACCGCGGAGCCTTCCCATGTCGGCGAGCCCTTGTCCCTGGCTGCTCGCATGATGTCCTCCTTGTCGGTATAGTTGTGTAAGCGACAAATGACATCCCGCGGTTGGTCTTGGAGAGAAGGCACAGCCCGCAGGGCTCTATGCGCTCGATCAAACTTGAGTTTCTGATCTGCCGGGCGGTTAAGCAAGCTGTTGAAAATGGTGCGTAGGGTAGGCAAGATGGCGTCTGTTTGGATGGACTCAGGTAGGCCGCGGACCCTGATATTGTTCCGGCGGCCTCTGTTCTGCATATCCTCCATCTGTGCACGGATCATAAGAGAGGACGAGCGATGCTTCTCGCCGTCGGCTCTAAGTGTCGCTATTTCGGCTCGGAGCTGTACGATATCTGCTTCTGCGGAGGACACGCGGTCCGAGAGGCCATTGATGTCGAAGCGGATTACTGCAATTTCTGCCTTCGTAGATAAAACGATCCGCTCCGTCTGCTCATCCAGATCGTGCTTCGTAGGTAAGCTTCGCAGATATCTCCATATTTCTTCCAGTCCGTTTACTGGCGTATAGCAGACGCTGCCATCAGGGGAGACCTGTGAGGCGGGAGAGGACGGGTCCGCCATCTTGGATACCTCCTTGTCAGGAACAAGCTTCTGGAAATACCGGGTTACCGGTCTCTGAGAAGGGGTCTGATGTTGGCGATCTTTAGTTTTGCCCTTCTTCTCCTTTTCCATGCCACTTAATCACCGAAGTAACGGGGGTTGATGTCTATAAGCCAGCTAACACGACATGCGGGCCCGGGAGCTCAGCAAGCACACGTCTTCACCCTTCCATTGCTGGCTCCGCCCCCAGTCAGGATGGAGCCTTTTGAGCTTTGTTTGCTCGAGTTTGTCAATTTTACATAGAAGGCAGAAAAGACGAGTGTGTCTAATCTCAAGGCGCACTTTCACACCTCGTACAGTCTTTTAGATGATTTTATAGATGCCGCGGAGAAAATTCATCTCTGCTCTAAAAGATAAGCAACAGCATAATAACCTTTAAAGAAAAACTTTTTTGTTACAGCTGATAAAAATCTAACAAAAAATCTCCAGTGTGTGTACTTCCTGCTTTCATGGAAGCAGACATAGGGTTAACATCCTGTGTTTACAAATTAACTGCTCTGCTGAGGCAGCCAGCTGGCACAGATGAGAGCTCAAATTACAGTTGTGATTATTCACAGATGAGGGGGAATTAGACAGGGTAAATTATATACATACAGGGGGCATTTCTATATGTTTTCATTCTGTCCTGCGCAAGAGTTGAGGTCCCACTATAAATGTGACATTTTTTCGTGGGTCGTCTCTGTGTAATGGGTGGCAAGCATATGGGCTGCCCTGCAGTGGTCATAAAAGCTTTATTTCCATACATATTACTGACAGTTTTATCACCTGTTTTACCGCACTTTTATCAAACATTTATCACACTTGGTACATTTTTAGTGAATACTCACTATTTTTAGTGAATTATCACTGGAGGTAATTTTTCACCCAAAAAAGAGAGTTACTGCACATGGTTTTGTGAATAGAGCCCATTGTTTGCACTGATAAAACGCAAATTAAAAAAAAAAATAATGTGGGGTCCCGCCTCCCAAGCCTCTTTAACCCTTTGTCACCCATGCAGGCTGGTATAGCCAGAATATGGGGCCTGGACTGGATGGGGCTCTGCAGCCTGAGCTATACCATAGGCAATGATATATCCTCCATATGGAGGGGCAAAGCCTCCCCCTCTCCCCCCAGCCCTTGTCCATACCATGGGCAAGGGCCTCATCCCCTCCTCCTGTGCCTAGGAGGAGGGATGGTAATTACCCTGACACCTGTGGGTACAAATGGGAGGGTTTCTTGGTGGTGTCTTTAACAGGGGGGCCTGAAGATCTCTGCATCCCCATGTGAAAAGGGTATACCCATTTCTACAAAGAGTAACATTTTAAAGTTAAATGAAAACATAACTTCAAACAAAGGGCTTGAATCACTAAAGTGTGATAAAGGTTATCACGGCCGCGCTATACGATTCGTGCAAGTTTTTCTCACGTGCATGCAAAATTTTAACGTGAAAGTCATGGCAAACTCGCGCAAATCGCATAGCGTGGCCGTGATAAGAGTTATCACACTTCAGTGATCAAGCCCACAGTCCTTTAATATTCTTAGTTACACAATAAATACTTAGGGTTGGAACCCACGATTTTGTGAGTGCCAAGGGAGCGATTTAAAACGCTAGCAATTTCCCTAAACGCTCAGCTAATGTTAATGGATGGGCCAAATTCCACTGGATTACCAAAAACCAACACAGAGCGATTTTGTTAGCGTTTTTAAATTACTGTACACTAAAAAAAAAATTAAAATGAATTGAAAGAACCAATCAGAATGAAAAACGCTAATCGCAAATCACTACACCATCGTTGGCAAAACGCTTACACTTTTTAAAATCGCTACCAAAATTGTCAGATAACGCTCATGAAATCGCTTACAAACGCTAGTGATTGCGATTAGCAATATCAATTTGTAGAGGGTTCCAGGCCTTTCCTTTGGTTTATGTAATGCCAATAATCCCCTTTCGGACTCGGGCACACTATAAGCGCTTTTCTGAGCATTTGCGAGTGATTAGCGATTAGATTGATTAGACTTTTTAAAAATCACTCCCATTCACTTGCATTAAAATTGCGGTAAAAATTGCACAAAAAACGCAATCATGTGTGCATAAAAATGTATGAGATTGTGGCGCTTTATATGCAATTTTTACCGCAATTTTAATGAAAGTGAATGGGAGCAATTTTTAAAAAGTGCTCAGAAAGCGCTAATCAATTGCAAATGCTCAGAGAAGTGATTATAGTGTGTCTGAGCCCTACGTTTCTCGCCAATATTCTCCCCATATGTTGATGGAAGATCCCCGAGGAGCAATGAACAGTGGTGGCCGCACACATAGCCACTGGTATTTGCTTTACTAAGCATAGAAATCGCTAACCATGTGACTACCACATAACACCCACCCCCACCAGAATCCAGGACACCCACAGCACACCCCTGGTGAGGCCGGCATTACTGCAGTGGCACACGCTAACACCTGCAAAGCAGGGGTCTCCAGCGGAGTCAGGGCAGGAGGCAGTGGGTGCCAGGGGGGTGGGTGCTATGTGTTTCAGTGAGGGGCGCTGGGAGTGTGGATGCTGTCTCAGAATCAGGGCTTGTTATACTTGTTACTCTCAGGGAGGCTTGATATATTTGCTGTTAAAGGATACCCGAGGTGACATGTGACATGATGAGATAGACATGGGTATGTACAGTGCCTAGCACACAAATAACTAGGCTGTGTTCCTTTTTTTTTCTTTCTCTGTCTGAAATAGTTAAACATCAGGTATGTAAGTGGCTGACTCAGTCCTGACTCAGACAGGAAGTGACTACAGAGTGACCCTCACTGATAAGAAATTCCCCCTTTTATCTCTTTCTAGCTCTCAGAAGCCATTTTCTGCTAGGAAAGTGTTTTATAGTTGGAATTTCTTATCAGTAAGGGTCACATTGTAGTCACTTCCTGTCTGAGTCAGGAAGGAGTCAGCCACTTACATACTTGATATTTAACGCTTTCAGGCAGAGAAAGAAAAAAAAGGAACACAGTATAGTTATTTGTGTGCTAGGCACTGTACATGCACATGTCTATCTCATCATGTAACATGTCACTTCAGGTATCCTTTAAGGATGATCAAAGAGATGCAAATTCTCCCAATGCAATTTTTATGCAAATATATGCAGCTTGAAAAACAGCATACTCAAACTGCATACATTTGCATAAAAATATGCATCAACTCAAACAAATTTGCAATTAATTGATCATCTCTACTTGCTGTACTAAAGGAGGATTCCCATTTGGTCTGTTGAAGCAGTGTTCCCCAACCCTGTCCTCGAGGCCCACCAACAGTACATGTTTTGCAGAAAACAACAAACATCCACAGGTGAGGTAATTAGTGTCTCACCACAGCTGATCAAATGCCTCTGTGGATTTCCACAAAACATGCACTGTTGGTGGGCCTTAAGGACAGGGTTGGGGAACACTGTTAAAGGACCAATGGGGGCCCCGGGGGCACTTTCAGGTGCTTGGCAGTGGCTTGCTATGCTTAGTATCACAAGTGCCGGCAATGACATGCAACCGATTGCCACTTGGAACTGTTCTTTTACATGTGTGCAGCATCTTTAGAAAGATCAATCTTTCAAACCTTCCTGACAAATGTGACAGATACATTCCTCAGTTTGCAAAAATTTTGATCTGGTGTGTGTACTCAGCTTAAAGTGGATCCGAGATAAAACTAACTATAACAAGTAACTTGTCTATATAGCTTATCTAAAGTTTAGATGGTTTACACAGCAAATCTGGCTGCAAACAGCTTTAATAGAAAATTATTATTTCTTCCTGTGATACAATGACAGCAGCCATGTTGTTTGTAAACATTACACAGAGGCAGGCTTATCTGCATCTTGAGCAAAGAAAACTAATCCCCCCTCCTCCTCCCTCCTCCCCTCTGCCTCTGAAATCTCTGGCTAGTAACACCTCCCCCTCCTCCTGCCCAGACTGAGCTCCCATGAGCCTTTGCTACTGCCAAGGCTCTCTGAAAACCTGAGGGCGTGGTTTATTTAGTTTATTACAGTATACAAAAGTATTTGGCTTGAGGTGGAATGCCCTATAAACAATAGGAAAGGAACACAATTATGCAATGAGTAAAAGTTCACCTCGGATCCACTTTAATAGAATAGACTGTGTAGGTATGCTCTCATACTAAATAATAATAATAAAGCCTAGTACACACTTTCAATTATGATTGGCCAATCACTGACCAATCTTAAGCTACACACATACGACAGCAATCGTTCGTTGTGAACGACGAACAATCTTTTAATTGACGAAAGAACGACCTAGCTTTTAAAGGTGTGTAACGATGTGATCGTTTGTTAACGAACGATCCGGAACAACATCACATACTGTTCCTGGAAGTGACATCATAGTAAGTTCCGCCCGCACGTAACGAACGGTTCAAAACGTACGTTACACTGTAAAACTAACGTTACGCATATGGCATAACTAAATTTCTATTTCATACTGTCGGTATGTAGTAGAGCATCTAGATAATATAGTGTTGACAAAACATACAAAAATACACTTTGTCCTGTTAAAATAAAAATTGTGGTATAATCATGTAGTATACAACGCGTCACTGGGCACAATCATAGAACGAACGTTACATCTCGAGGGGAGAATTTTATGTGTTGTGATTATAAAATGAAGTGCGCATGTCTTGCCTGCTATGAACAACCGTTTCTTAACAATGTATTACTTTTGCTAACGATTGTCGTTTAACCCTCCTGGCGGTAAGCCCGAGCTGAGCTCGGGGTAAGCCGCCGGAGGGCACTGCTCAGGCCCCGCTGGGCCGATTTGCATAATTTTTTTTTGCTGCACGCAGCTAGCACTTTGCTAGCTGCGTGCAGTGCCCGATCGCCGCCGCTACCCGCCGATCCGCCGCTATCCGTCGCGCCGCAGCCGCCCCCCCCCCCCCCAGACCCCGTGCGCTGCCTGGCCAATCAGTGCCAGGCAGCGCTATGGGGTGGATCGGAATCCCCTTTGACGTCACGACGTCGATGATGTCGGTGACGTCATCCCGCCCCGTCTCCATGGCGACGGGGGAAGCCCTCCAGGAGATCCCGTTCTTTGAACGGGATCTCCTGATCTCCGATCGCCGGAGGCGATCGGAGGGGCTGGGGGGATGCCGCTGAGCAGCGGCTATCATGTAGCGAGACTTTGTCTCGCTACATGAAAAAACAAAAAAAAAATTTAAAAAAAAGATTTGCTGCCCCCTGGCGGATTTTTAGCAAACCGCCAGGAGGGTTAAAAAAATCCACCAGGACAGATCTTTCATTTTTAACGATCTAGCTCGTCCATCGTTTGACTTAATGATCGTTGGCTGTTTTTTTTAAACGATTCTTGTTTGAAATGATCGGGGGAACGATCGTTTCAAACGACTATAGTCGCATGTGTGTACACACCTTTACCACCTTCATGTAGTATAAGGCCTTGTTCCCATTGTGTTCCACACGCGTGGCCGTTCTTTGACACTATTTTCCTTTCTTATTCCCGGTGACTACCTGCGCACTGCTTTATTTTTTTTGTAAAAGCACTTTTCTAAGCGCTTTTGCAGAGTGTTTTTTTCACTTCCTGATGTCAGTTAGGAAGTGAACTCTTTGATCCGGAAAATAATAAATACAATGTATTTATTCTTAAAAACGCAATCGCTGTACAAAGCCATTTAGTGAGCGTTTGTGTTTTTCCTATACCTTCCATCGGAAACAAATCGCTTAGATGTGAACTCTCTCATAGAGAAGCATGGTGTAGGCGCTTTCAGAGCGATTTTGAAAAATCGCCAGCGCTTAAAAAAATGAGAAAACCGCCTCTGGTACTATTCCGTTAGCCGGGCACAACCCCCAGGTGGCGTTAATTACCATTCCCCCTCTAGGCCGCCATGGATAGTAGGGAAAGATGTAACTCTGCTGCCAGCTAGAGTTTTAGCACCACCTAGTGGTTGCACCCGGCTAGACAAGACAAGACAAGACAAATAACATTTATATTGCGCTTTTCTCCTTGCGGACTCAAAGCGCCAGAGCAGAGCAGCAGCCACTAGGGCGTGCTCTATTGGCAGTAGCAGTGTAAGAGCGACTTGCCAAAGGTCTCCTACTGAATAGGTGCTGGCTTACTGAACAGGCAGAGCCGAGATTCGAACCCTGGTCTCCTGTGTCAGAGGCAGAGCCCTTAACCATTACACCATCCAGCCAACTAACAGAACTAACAGGCTAACAGAAAGGAACCCAGCCTCTAGTGTAAACAGGCTCTAAACATTTATCTACACATTTCTGCTGATAGTATTCAATGGGCTCTATTCATAAAACATTGGTGGTAAAAAAAAAAACCTTGGAGGGAAAACACTGCATCGGTATTTTAGACTTTTGTGTGCTAATTCATAAAAAAAGTTTACACTTACACTGCCCAGTGCACACCGAGCGGTTTTTGATGCGATCCGCCGGCCGCATGCGCCTGTCAAACCGCTCGGTTAATGTATTTCAATCAAATGGTGCACACTGGCAGTTTGAGGATTGTAGCAAACCGCAAACGTGCCACCTGCTGCATGTTTGTGGTTTGCAGAAGCGTTTCTGCCTCAATGTAAAGGATAGGAAAAACGCAAACCGCTCTGAAAAATGCTACTTCAGAGCGGTTTTCCAGGCGTTTTTGTTACAGAAACTGTTCAGTAACAGCTTTTACTGTAACAATTTGTGTAATCTGCTACACAAAAACGCTAGGCATGTTTAGAAATCCGCTCTAAACATGCCTAGAATCGCTCTGAAATCTGCACCCAAAACCGCTAGCATTTTGCTGACCTGCTAGCGGTTTTGGTGTGCACTTGGCCTGAATCTGTCTATTAGTCTTTCTAAACAATCTATTTAATTGCCGCAGCTTAGAAGACCTTCAAGAAATGTTACACATGCCAGGCTTTCTGATGTGAAATATATCTGAAATCAGATACACAATAAGGGCTAGTGCACACCAGAGCGTTTCGGCTGCAGTTTGCGATCCGCTTGCGGGTGCGGATCCGCTTGGGTAATGTATTTCAATGGGCTGGTGCACACCAGAGCGGGAGGCGTTTTGCAGAAACGCATACTCCCGGGCTGCTGCAGATTTTGGATTGCGGAGGCGTTTCTGCCTCAATGTTAAGTATAGGAAAACCGCAAACCGCTCTGAAAAACGGCACTTCAGAGCGGTTTGCCAGGCGTTTTTTGTTACAGTAGCTGTTCAGTAACAGCTTTACTGTAACAATACATGAAATCTACTACACCAAAACCGCTACACAGAGCGGTTTGCGGTTTTCCTATACTTAACATTGAGGCAGAAACGCCTCCGCAATCCAAAATCTGCAGCAGCCCGGGAGTATGCGTTTCTGCAAAACGCCTCCCGCTCTGGTGTGCACCAGCCCATTGAAATACATTACCCAAGCGGATCCGCACCCGCAAGCGGATCGCAAACTGCAGCCGAAACGCTCTGGTGTGCACTAGGCCGAAGAGGTGAAACACAGCCTGGGGTATTCTGGAAAGCCTTTTTTGTTCCCTTCTCTCTGCTGCTGCCTGGGAGGTCTGTCCCCATTAGCTTGGCTGTTATCTGATGGCTTATCTCCTTTTCTAAACAGACGGTATTCTCCGTCCCAATTCCGCTTGCTCTAATGTTTATGAATTGACTTTTCCACGAACTGTTGAACTGTGTGCTCAGCAAGCAGTTACCAGGCAGCAGTCAGCAGTTACCAGGCAGCAACAAGCAGTTACCAAGCAGCAGTCAGCAGTTACCAAGCAGCAGTCAGCAGTTGTGAGAGTTTGAGAGGCATTTCACTGCCTGTCAACAGTTTGGCTATCATTCATAAAGGTGCAGTCGGTAGCGCGGGAAAACACCGTTCTTCTCCGCAAGCGGTACTTAAGACTTCTAGGTGGTCATTCATAAAGAAGTTGCCTGTTGCGATACAAGTGCAGAGGTTTTCTGGAGGAAGCTGGCGGTAGCGTGGCGGAAGACATGCGGAAACATAAAAGTTGCCCGATTCCCTCCGTGCGCTCCTCTGTCTGATGCTGCTTGGGAGGTCCGTCCCATTCATTTACAAGTAATCCGCCCGCCTATCGCTACTGTCGAGCAAGCGGTATTTTCCTTACGCATACCGCTTGCTCTAATCTTTATGAATGGACGTGTTTGTTACTTTTTCTAGGTAAGTCTAGAAAAATTCTGCACAAGGCGGAAATGTATCGCTCTGCACGGGAATGTCAGCTTTTCATGCGGAAGGAGCCTTTATGAATGGGTTTTGCTGAGTGATTTTGCTGTGATTTTGCTGAGTGTTCGGTAAAGTCAGCGGTATTAAGCATTTCGGCATGCGGAAATGCTTT
Organism: Hyperolius riggenbachi; assembly: GCF_040937935.1. Taxonomy (NCBI): domain Eukaryota; kingdom Metazoa; phylum Chordata; class Amphibia; order Anura; family Hyperoliidae; genus Hyperolius; species Hyperolius riggenbachi. The sequence goes on from NC_090648.1 coordinate 19,960,604, forward strand.
ATGAATGATAGCCTTTGTGGAAAAGAGGCCTTAGGCTATCAGTCATAAAGCACTCCCACATGCAGAAATGCTGAAACAGCTGACTTTACCGAGCACATAGCAAGATGTGTATTCATAAAGGTCTTTTTCCGCATGAAAAGCTGACATTCCCGAGCAGAGCGATAAATTACCGCCTTGTGCGGTGATTATCTCAACACATGTCACTAAATGTTACCAGGCAGCAACAAGCAGTTACTAGGCAGCAGTGAGCAGTTATCATGCAGCAACAAGCAGTTACCAGGCAGTAGTAAGCAGTTACCAGGCAGTAGTAAGCAGTTACCAGGCAGTAGTAAGCAGTTACCAGGCAGTAGTAAGCAGTTGCCAGGCAGCAGTGAGCAGTTGCCAGGCAGCAGTGAGCAGTTGCCAGGCAGCAGTGAGCAGTTGCCAGGCAGCAGTGAGCAGTTACCAGGCAGCAGTGAGCAGTTGAGAGCTTGAAAGGCATTTCACTGCCTATCAGCAGTCCGTGGTAAGGAGGCCTAACTGTTGACCTCATACCACATGGAGATGGTAAAATTAGTCAGTAATTAGCCAATCGTAATTGAAGATGTGTACCAGGCTTGAGGATGCATTTGATCCATTTTCAAGCTGCATACATTTGCATAGTAAATGCATATTGCCCTGTATCAACTCACAAAGGGCACTATTCACAATAACATGTGCGGTAACTCTTTTTTGGGTGAAAAATTACCTCCAGTTATAATTCACTAAAAATAGTGAAAATAGTGAGTATTCACTAAAAATGTACCAAGTGTGATAAATGTTTGATAAAAGTGCGGTAAAACAGGTGATAAAACTGTCAGTAATATGTACGGAAATAAAGCTTTATTCGACCACTGTAGGGCAGCCCATATGCTGCCACCCATTACACAGAGACCACCCAGGAACGCCTGTCACATTTACAGTGGGACCTCAACTCTTGCACAGGACAGAAGGAAAACCTATAGAAATACCCCTTTGTATGTATATAGAGAGTTTAGCCTGTCTAATTCCCCCTCATCTGTGACTAATCACCACTGTAATTTGAGCTCTCAGCTGTGCCAGCTGGCTGCCTCAGCAGAGCAGCTAATTTGTAAACACAGGATGTTAACCCTATGGGCTTGATTCACAAAGTGGTGCAAACTGTTTAGCACCTGTGTGCTAAACAGTTAGCACGTGAAGTGCTTTTCGCGGACTTTTGCGCACGCAAAAGTCAGCGAAAAGCACCTCACGTGCTAACTGTTTAGCACACCATGCTAAACAGTTTGCACCGCTTTGTGAATCAAGCCCTATGTCTGCTTCCATGAAAGCAGGAAGTACATACACTGGAGATTTTTTGCTGGATTTGTATCAGCTGTAACAAAGCAATTTTTTCTTTAAATGTAATTATGATGTTGCTTATCTTTTAGAGCAGAGAAGAATTTCCTCGTCGGCATCTATTAAATCATCTAAAAGACTGTACAAGGTCTGAAAGTGCGCCTTGAGATTAGACACACTCGTCTTTTCTGCCTTCTATGTAAACTTGACATAAACTCGAGCAAAGAAAGCTCAAAAAGCTCCATCCTGAAGGGCAACAGCAGAGAAGTGATAATTATCACCTACCATTTGTAGGTGATAAAAAAAATCCTTAATTAACACCAAGGGCTCTATTCATAAAAAAATTGTGGCCAAAAAACTCCTGGAGGGAAAATACCGCAGCGGTATTTTAGACTTCTGGGTGGTCATTCATAAAAATGTTGGCAGCTGCGATGCAAGTGCGGAGATCTCCCGCTGAAGGCTGGCAGTAAGCTGTCGGAAGGCATGCGGAAACACTTACGCCGGCAGAGTCCCTCCATGCGCTGCTCTCTCTGGGAGGTCTGTCCCATTCACTTGTATGTAATCCGCAGGCTTCTCGCTACATCCGAGGAAGCGGTATTTCCCGTCCACATACCGCTTCCTCTAATCTTTATGAATGGCTATTTTGTTACTTTTTTCTAGATAAATCTAGAAAAACACTGCAGAAGGTGGAAATTTCTCGCTCTGCTGGGGGATTGTAGATTTTCATGCGGGAACAGCTTTTATGAATGCCCACTTTGCTAAATGGTTGGGAAAGTCCGCTGTTTTGAGCGGAAAACTTGCGGTAACGGTTTATGAATAGAGCCCTTTGAGGTAATTACCACACTTTTACCGCATGAGGTAAAAAAAAAATGTGAATTTCAAAATGGAGATATTGGGCTCTATTCATAAAACTTTACCGCAAGTTTTCCGCTCAAAACAGCTGACTTTCCCGACCATTTAGCAAAGTGGGCATTCATAAAAGCTGTTCCCGCATGAAAATCTACAATCCCCCAGCAGAGCAAGAAATTTCCGCCTTCTGCAGTGTTTTTCTAGATTTATCTAGAAAAAAGTAACAAGATGGCCATTCATAAAGGTTAGAGGAAGCAGTATGTGGACGGGAAATACCGCTTCCTCGGATGTAGCGAGAAGCCTGCGGATTACATACAAGTGAATGGGATAGACCTCCCAGAGAGAGCAGCGCACGGAGGGACTCTGCCGGCTTAAGTGTTTCCGCATGCCTTCCGACAGCTTACCGCCAGCCTTCAGCGGAAGATCTCCGCTCTGCTATCTAGCTGCCAACATTTTTATGAATGCCCACCCAGAGGACTAAAATACCGATGCGGTATTTTCCCTCCACCAGTTTTTACGGCACAAATTTTTTATGAATAGAGCCCATTGTGGCAGTTTGCCCAAAGTACCGCGGTACTCACAGCTTGTTGTGGGAGGGGTTTCACCACAATATCAGTCATACAGTGCCCCCTGATGGTCTGTTTGTGAAATGCAATAGATTTCTCATGTAAAAGGGGGTATCAGCTACTGATTGGGATAAAGTTAAAATCTTGATTGGAGTTCCTCTTTAAGTGCTATGCTTGCTGGACTTTTTTTTTTTTTTTTACACTTTTTCATGCAACCTGTTTACCGCACGTTTAATGGTTAAATTTTAGTGAATGCGGAAAAAATGCGGAGTTTACCGCTGGCGGAAATTTTGCGGAAATATTTTGAGGAAATTTGGCCTCTTTGAGAATAGAGCCCAATGTAACAATGTTCACAGACAGGAAAGAGCTGCTTACAGCTGTCTCTAACAGCCACAATAGCTAGCAGCAGCTATATAACCTGCCCACAGTAACAATGGGCTCTATTCTCAAAGACTTCCCGCATGCGGTAAAGTACATGCGGGAAGTTTGCACCCAAAATACCGTCAAGTTGGAATTCTCAGTGTTCCGCATGTTTTTTCTGCATGCGGAAAAAGTGTGGTAAAAGTGCGGGATTCATGCGGAAAAATTTCCGCAAAAGTCGGTATTTTCCGCAATAAAAGATCAATTCTCAAAAATGTTCAGGCGCATCATTTCGTCGTTAATTACCGTTTTTCTTTATCACCTACAAGTAGTAGGTGATATATTCCGCATCCCATTGACTTTAATGAAGTGTGGAGGCTGAGGCCCCGTTTCCACTATCGCGAATCCGCATGCGTCTTGCGTATGCGGATTCGCATAGACAATATAAGTGAATGGGCCTGTTTCCACTTATGCGTCTGCGGGAGCGTTTTATTGTGCAGAGAAAATCTGCACGGAACACCCTGCAGAATTCGCCTGCGTGTGGAATGCAGGCGAATCGCACACAATGTATTTAATAGGGAAATCGCATGCGTTTTCCCCATGCGTGTTTTGCCGCGAATTCGCATGCGAATTCGCATAGGTACCAATGTAAATTCACTCAGGCAGTGACATGGTTAAAATCGCATATACCCTCACCTATGCGAATTCGCGGCAAAAAACGCATGCGGAATCGCATCTGCATGCGATTTCATCAGCGGTGGAATCCAGGCGATTCCGCACCGCAATAGTGGAAACGAGCCCTTAAGGGCTGTGCTTGCTGGACTTTGACATTTTTATTTTAAACACTTTTTCATGCGACCTTTTTACCGCATGATTCCCGCATGAATAATGGCTGTTTACGCATCTTTTTTTCCCGCATGCGGAAAACATGCGGAAAATATTAGTGAATGTGGAAAAAATGCGGAGTTTACCGCTGGCGGGAATATAGCGGTAAAATTTTGCGGAAAATTTGGCTCTTTGAGAATAGAGCCCAATGTCACCATGTAATAAATGTCAGAATGTAAATCTGGGAGAGGAAAGATTTTACAATGAGCAAACACTGACTAAATCATTTATACATAATTATTGTACAAATGAAGCACTTTTTTTATTACATTATTTTCACTGGAGTTCCTCTTTAAGCCTCCAGACTTCATTAAAATTAATGGGATGGGGAATATATCACCTACTGCTTGTAGGTGATAAAAAACAGTAAATACCGATGAAATAATGCACCTAAAATGTTTTGTGGATTGGGATATTTTGCGGAAAATACCGACTTTTGCGGAACTTTTCTGCATTAACACCGCACTTTTACCGCATGCGGAAAATTTTGAAAATGTGCACTTGCCGTTGTTTTGATCGGTAACTTCCCACATGTCCTTTACCGCATGCGGGAAGTGATTGAGAATAGAGCCCATTTAATTTGCACCTCATTCCTGATGATAGAGGCAGCTGATACAGATCAGTCAGCTATTGGGTGATAAAACAGGCTCCTCCCACATGTGATTAGCTTCATGGAAAGGCTCAGTTCTGGCCCTGTGGATTACCCTTCCAGTGTCCAATCACCAGTGCTGATCATTCATAAGGTACAAAGACAAATGACATCTAATGTTGCTGCATTGCTGTACAGTTATTACAGGCTGCCATCTTTATAACCTGGTGGCATTTAGAGCGTTTGATCCTTATTTTGTGGGTGACAAATGATCATTTGGTGTATTCAATAAATGGACCTAAGGGCTGATTCACACTAGGAGTGTTTTTTTTTATTGCTAACATTTTTAAAATGTTGTGAGGCCTTTTCCACAGACTGTTGAGAGGCAGTGAAATGCCTCCCAGTTGCGTGTGGTCTGGTATTTGTCATGGAGAGAATCCAAAGACATATTAACAAAAGTTGTTTAGGTGATAGCTTTAATGACTGACTATACAAGATTCCTTTGCAAGCTTTCAAAATTTTAAAAGAGTCATCAGGGGAAAAAGGATAAAATGAGTGGTACTTACCGGGGCTTCCTCCAGCCCAAGCTCCCAGCATGTCCCTCGCCGCAGCTCTCCCCGCAGGTCCATCCCAGTCCCCGGCGATGACATCAGAGTGACCTCCTCAGCCTGTACTGTGCCTGCGTGAGCGGCATTGTCAATCACCGCCACGTGGGCCGGAGCGGACTGTGCAGGCACAGAACTACTGCGCAGTCCGCTTCAGCCCACGTGGTGGTGATTAACAGCGTCGCTGGCGCAGTACAGGTTGACCTGGAGGTTGCTCTGACGTCATTGCCGGGGACTGGGACGGACCTGTGGGGAGCTTGGGGCTGGAGGAAGCCCCCGGTAAGTACTACTCATTTTATCCTTTTTCCCCTGATGACTCCTTTAAGGCCTCCTTTCCACGGACCGCTGATGGGCAGTGAAATGCCTTTCAAACTCTCTCAACTGCTGACTAGTAACTGCTTGTTGCTGCATGATAACTGCTTACTTCTGCCTGGCAACTGCTTGCTAAGCACACAGCTTGTGGAAAGGAGGCCTTAGGACTTTTTTCCACTGACCGTTGGTAGGCAGTGAAAACCTCTCAAACTCTTACAACTGCTGCAACTGCTTGTCAAGCACACAGCTCAACAGTCCATGGAAAATAAGCCTCAGGCCACTTTTCCACGAACTGTTGAACTGTGTGCTTAGCAGGCAACAGTTAGCAGGCAGCAGTCAGCAGTTAGCAGGCAGCAGTCAGCAGTTGTGAGAGTTTGAGAGGCATTTCACTGCCTGTCAACAGTTCATGGAAAAGAGGCCTAAGTTTCTTCTCCAGACATGTTTCAGAACTGGATCAGAACCAGCTCTGAAAACATGCCTGATGCTTCTGATCCAGCTCTGAAACGTGCCTGGAGAAGAAACTTAGTTTTCAAAGCTTGCAAAGGGATCTTGTACAGTCAGTCATTAAAGCTATCACCTCAACAACTTTTGTTATGTCTTTGAAATACCTCTCACAATTGCTTACTGCTTGCTGGGCACACAGCTCAACAGCTTGTGGAAATGAGCCCTAAAAGAACTCGTGTAGTGAAATCCCATGTCAGTGTTCTGACATGAGCGGTGAGCTTTCTTTCCAATCCAAAATGTGGCATCTGAACCATTTTCAGGTGATTGCACTTCAGTGGAAGTAGGGCTACTCTTATGAGTATCTACTATGATTCAAAATTTTAATGAATTGCCTGTGACCATGGGAGAGAAGGGTTACCTTACCCACGTGTTCTATGCATCCCACGCTTCTGCCTTGCAGCTTGGAGGAAGTTCACTAAACTTTTCTTCTGAGGCAGAAGTTCGTTAGTTTACCGAACAAACATGCTTCAATTCACTAAGCCCTCAGGGCTGCAGGCAGGGAGCTGTGTTTGTGTGACTGTCTCCCCTTTAGAAGTGCTGCAGCCACCAGGGGGAGCTCTTCTACCGAGACAGCATGTGGAGAGCAGGTTATCGTCTGCTGTGGGCTGGTGAAAATTTACTGACACTTTTGGCCGGTAAATGAAGTGCGGGAATATTAGTGAATTGACATTTCCTGAGGTAATTAGCACAGAAGTCGGTAAGTTACAGCACTAGTCGGGAACTGTAATTTTCTGAGCGGTAGCAGGGTTAGTGAATTGTAACTTGGGAAGGTGATGGGTAGAATCAGCTGTTTTCAGCGTTACCGAATGCTGTAATGCTTTGTGAATAGAACCCATTGCGATTTGTGAGCGATCATTAGTGTTTCCATAACATTGTAATTGCGATCACTCAAATCAAGATAAAGCGCTGCAAGCACTGTGTTCTCGTTTTATAATCTTGAATCGCCGGCAATCATGGCAGCGAGATCACTGCCATATACTTTACATTGCACTAGCACTTTGAAAAGTGTGAGCGATCGTCAGCGATTAGTGGCTGACGCCTGCTAATCGCCGAGTGTGAATGGGCCCTAAAAGGGAATTGAACAGCAGTTTTGTGAGCGGTTTTCAGGAAAACTTCTTTGAAAAGGCCATTTAGTTCTTGGTCAAAGTATACACTGTTTGTCTGCACACACAAAATCTCAAAACAAAAACGCATACAAAATGGTTTGCAAAAACACAAATGGTTCTAAAAATGCCATAACCCGCTTCACAAAATCACTGACAAAAGCGATTAGTGCTTGATATGTGTTGTGTGAGCCAGGCCTAACACTATTAACATGGGTGCTTATTGTTTAGGCAAGTCCTGGTTATTTCATAACTTATTGGCTGATATTTGTTATGAGGACGGCTGCTGCTGAGACATTTGGATGTCTCCTCCCCACCTGGAAACACCTGAAATATTTTAAATTGATTAATTGCCTGTGAGCCCATAAAGGAACTCCACCCTCCTTACATCATCAGTTTTTTGTTTGTTTCCCATTCACCCACTGGATTCACCTGGATAGGTCAGGTTTTATTATGTTGTGAATGGTATGGGTTTTTGCCTGGGGCGCCCATATCTTACATAGAGTAGCTTAATCTACTGTCTAAATGTTGGTTGGGGCTGGTAACTGTTGTTTCAGCCTGGTAGGAGAGTTTTGGGGGATGTCCTACCTGTCTCCTATGTCTCAGGCCGGGATGGTCTGATCAGCCGACATTTCCGCCCTGATTCCGGCGTCTCCACTGTGCGCAGCCAGGAGGGAAGTAGCGGTGGCGAAGTCTCGCGGGATGAGACGTCGGGCTGGCCGCATCACTTCCGCTAGCGGCTGATTGGTGGCAGACGAGACTTCTGGGCGGCGTCTTGCACCAGGAAGTGCGGCTGGGTAAAGGCGCACTTCCCCTAGCCACGAGGAGACGCCGCTCACGCTGCAATGGAGCAGACGCAGCCCTCCGACAATGCAGCCGATGAGACCCCAGCGGGAGACCCAAGCAAAACGGGTAACAGCCCAAGGGTATGTTAAGAACATAGGTAACCTCTACCAGCCCCTTTTATGGAGAGCTTGTTATTGAGGAAGATTGTTTTTCTTTTGTTTTTTTTTCTTGCAGAAAGCCAAACAGAGAATTAAATGCCGGGTTGCAATGCAAGGCTGCAGGAGGGGGCAACCAAAAATATATGTAGGGATTGTTATGCAGAATCAAAACAGCCTGCTAGTCATGCTGCAGAGACTTCACAAACTACTCAGGCTTTATTAGAGTTAATGAAATCTGTGAAGGATGAAATTTCAAATACATTCACTGCATTTAGATCAGCCCTGGCAGTAGAGGCAAAACAACCTCAGATACAGGGTATCGGGTCTACAGCCTCATCCTCCCATACGGCGGATTCAGACAATCATTCTATTCTTATAACACAGAACGTGCCTCAGAGTACTCCTCAGGCTTCAGTATCACAGGTCCCGTCAGGTCAGCAGGCACAGGGTCCTCTTTCTCTACCAGGTGGGGCTCATTTTTCCTCAGAAAATTCGGAGGAGGAAGGTGAAGCGGTAGATTTAGATTCTGACGGTTCCCAAAAATCTAAGGTGGTAAAACCGACACGCTATTTGTTCTCTGCTGAAGATACAGAGGAAGTTTTAAAGGCGGTGTATGAGTCAGAACAAATTAAGGCTGACAGTCCGATTGTTTCTGTCCGGGACAATATTTATAGGGGATTGGGTGCCCAACCTACAAAAGTTTTCCCTATACATGACTCAATAAAAGAACTTATAAAATCTCAATGGAAGGACCCGGAAAAACGATTGTTTGTTCCCAGGTCCTTTAAAAGACGTTTTCCGTTTAAAGAGGATGAGGAAACGCCTTGGATTAAATGTCCCAAGTTGGATGCAGCATTGGCCCAGTACTCAAAAAATTCCGATTTATCCTTTGAGGATGCTGGGGCCCTAAAAGATCCCATGGACAGGAAAGCAGAGGTCTTACTTAAACGCGCATGGGATGCAGTGGCATTTTCATTTAGACCCGCAATTGCATCAATTTGTCTGGCCAGGAACCTGGTTAGATGGATTGAAGGGATTACAGAGTCACTTAGTGGCAGGCACCCCTCATGAAAAGATTTTAGAGTCATTACCGGTTATTTCCAAATCTATGGCTTTTTTGGCTGATGCAGCATCTGAAAGCCTAAGATCCTCGGCTAAGGCCGCAGCCCTAGTCAATTCCTCTAGGCGGGCAGTTTGGCTAAATGCCTGGGAAGGAGATTCAGCATCAAAACACAATTTATGTGCAATGGAGTTTCAAGGGCAGTTATTGTTTGGTAAAGATCTGATTCAGTACTGGAAAGATCATCAGACAAAGGAAAGAGGTTTCCCGATAAAAGGAAAAAGGTTCTTAAAAGACCTTTTCCAACCAGAAGGAATCCTTCAAGGGGGAAATCTTCTAACAGGGGTTCCTTTCAGTCCAGAAGATGGTCCTATAACTCAGGAAGGGGTAGGGGCTCCTTTTTATTTAACAAACCCCAACCCGCTCCCTCGAAACCCGGAAAGTGACTATCAGGGGGTTGGGGGGAGACTAAGTTATTTTTTCCCGGCTTGGGAAAAAAATCACAGACAGTCCTTACATTCGGGACATAATTCGTTCCGGATACAGGATCAAATTCAGTTCCTTTCCTCCTCCCAGCCGACTGGTGACGGAAGTACCGAGGGACCCGTTAAGGGCGCAAGCACTAAGGGAGTCGGTAATTTCGCTATTACAGAAAAATGTAATCAAGAGTACCTCTACGAGATCATTTTCGGGGGTTTTACTCGAGGGTTTTTCTAATCCAAAAGCCATCCGGAAAGTTCCGTATGATACTAAACCTAAAGCCCTTGAACCCTTACATTGTGGAGAAGAGGTTTCGCATGGAAAGCATTGCCTCCGTCAGGAATACGATTTGGCCGGGAGCGTTTCTGGCGACGTTAGACCTGGAGGATGCGTATCTCCACGTTCCTATTCATCCGGCGTATCAGAAATTTCTAAGGTTCGCAGTCCGGTTCGGAGAGTCAGTATGCCACTACCAATATCGGGCCCTTCCGTTTGGGATCTCGTCCGCCCCGAGAATTTTTACAAAAATAGTGGCGGAGGTAATGTCTTTCCTCCACCTCCACAATGTAAGGGTTCTACCGTATTTAGACGATTTTCTCTTTCTGGCAAGTTCAGAAGGATCTAGATTTTTCAATCAAAACTTTATCGGAATTGGGATGGATTGTAAGCAGGGAAAAATCCCAGCTAAATCCACCCAGGAGACAAATCTTTCTAGGTTTACTTTGGGACACAGAGTCGCAAAGGGTTTATTTACCAGAGGACAAAATAAGAAAGATAATTCAAAAAGTTCAGACATTCACAGGAGGTACCAGAGTGTCGCTAAGGGACACCATGTCTCTCCTGGGGTTAATGTCTGCAACATTTCCGGCGGTGGAATGGGCTCAGGCCCATTCACGGACGGTTCAGGAATGGTTTCTGTCAATTTGGGACAAAAAGCAAGCATCCTTAGACAAATATGCAGTCCCCCCAGCCCATGTCCAGGGGTCTCTGCAGTGGTGGAGTTCTCCACATCACTTGTCTCAGGGGAGACAATGGCTCCAGAAATCCCCAGCAAAGCTTTACACGGATGCCAGCATTTGGGGGTGGGGGGCCCATTATTTAAGTTACCAGGCACAAGGAGCCTGGGATCAGGAGATGATGAACAGATCATCCAACTACAGAGAATTGATGGCAGTAAATCTGGGATTACGTCATCTCCAGGCCCAAGTAGTGGGGAAGGAGGTCCTTGTATATTCAGACAACAGTGTCACGGTATCCTACCTCAGGAAGCAGGGAGGCACCAGAGTGAAGGATCTGAGAGATCTCGCGCTGGACATAATGTCTTGGGCAGAGTTGAATACACTTTCGCTTACAGCAGTACACATTCGGGGGGTCAGGAACAGGTGGGCCGATTCCCTCAGCAGAGGGATGACGATGGAGGCAGAGTGGCAGCTCAACCAACAAATATTTCTCGAAATAGTACAGAAATGGGGGCAGCCAATCATCGATCTATTTGCGAGTCCACACAATGCAAAAGTAAAGGATTATTGTTCGCTGCATCCAACGATGCCGGAGAATCGTTTGGATGCACTGACGGTGGAATGGCCGTCAGGACTCCTATACGCTTTTCCACACTTCAAATTAATTCCCAGAGTGTTGAGGAAAATAGAAATTTCGAAATGCAGAGTGATTTTTTTTTTTTTTTATAGGTCCTTGGTGGCCCAAAAGGACCTGGTTTCCTTTCCTTCAACAGCTAGTGGTCAAGGGTCCGTGGCACCTAGGCAGCAGGGCGGACCTCTTAGTTCAGGAGGGGAGATTCCATCCGGACCCTCAAATATTGAACCTGACAGCCTGGATACTGAGGAGACTATCCTAACGAGGCAGGGGTTTTCAAAGAAGGTGGTAACCACGTTGGTTAATTGCAGAAAGTTAACGACGAGGAAAAAGTATGAAAAAATTTGGAGAGCTTTTGGAAGTTGGAAAGAAAAAAATGGGGTCACCTCAAATGACCTTAAATTTATTTTGGAGTTTCTACAAAGTGGTGTAGATATGGGACTAGCAATCAGTTCGTTAAGGGTTCATGTGTCAGCCCTTTCAGTTTTTCTCAATAGACGATTGTCAAAAAATAATTTTGTTAAAAATTTTCTTACTTCGGTTGCTAGATCCCAACCAGTGCCAGGGAAGTTAGTGCCTCCCTGGGACTTATCTTTAGTTCTTGATTTCTTAACGTCAGACAAGTTTGAACCATTAGCACAAACTTCACTTAAATTCCTTACCTTAAAAGTGGCTTTTCTAGTCGCTATTACATC